>NW_027395764.1:0-270281 GCF_047715665.1 Aspergillus karnatakaensis
CCACTCCCCATCGGCTGGATCCAAGAATGGGAGCCCTCCGCGCGCCGCGCCTTCTTCGTTGAGACTTCAACGGGACGCTCGGAGTGGAACCTCCCCGCTGAGCTTGCCTACGGTGGTGGCGAGGCCTCGCGCGCGATGGGTGAGGGGGGGTACTATGGTGCTCCTCCGCCGGCGGGGTACCCGCCTCAGTACCCGCCTGAGGGACAGGGGTACGGAGGATACGGGGAGGGCTATCCCGAGGAGAAGAAAGAGAAGAAGGAGAAGAAGGATAGTGATACGGGGAAGCTGCTTGCTGTGGGTGCTGCGGGGCTGGCGATTGGGGCTGTTGGGGGGGCGATTTTGGGGCATGAGCTTGGTTAGTTTTTCCTTTTCTTTTTTTCGTTCCTTGGGAGTTGTTGTTGGTTGCAAGGGTTCGTTACTAACGTGTCTTTTTTGATACAGCTGAGGATAGCGGCGAGGAGCATCACTCTAGTAGTGATGAAGAGGAGGCTCATTACTCGGATCATGATGATGACTGATTGATGGCCTGTGTGGAAGGAATGGAATGGCATTGCTGCTTTGTTGGATAGAGTCCAGCTTAGCCTAGTACACTCTGTTTGGGAATGTAGTTGTGGGTGCTAAGCAATGTTATTTTATTTGGTTATTTTACTGCACGTACTTTCTTTGTAGTATCTGCTCTTCCTGCCCTGAGCACATATATTCTGGTGTCATGTATGCGTTCTTGGAGAGAGGAATGTCAGGTTGGTACCGATCCCAAACTTCCAGCACGAAACTATGCGCGGTGTTTACAAAAGAAGAGATGTCCGTCAAACAGGGAGACAGACTACAGTTGGAAAGAGGTTTATAGACCACATCTTTATATACATTTATTTAGAGTAAACGCTCGGACCAATACAGGGTAGGATTCTTTGTCGATTATTCAGCCACTAAGTAGAAATGCCTTTATGAATACTGGCCCAACTCAACAGTACATACATAACATCGACGAGCCCATGCAATAGGGATCCTGCGAGCACAGCCTAAGGATCTAAGTGGGCTCCGGAGTATAAATATAGGAATGACTCTTGATTGTGTGAGAAAAGTTTTGTCGATCATGGAATGACACAGAAGTGCGAGGGTCATCAGGTCGAGTATTATCTACGCAAATAGCTTTATCCTGTTCTGTCTTTCGATGCAGCTAATCTCCTTGACTATTGTTCACTGTAAACCTCTGACCGGGGTCTGGGTGACCTGTGGTCTGTGGTATGGCTCTGGAAGCATCAACTTCAATTCCGAAAGCCCTAACTGATCAACTTAACCTATGGTCCGAGGTCACTGCTCTGAATGGTGAGTTGAGATTCTTTCGGTTGCTCTCCTGGTATAGACTATACCTCTCTCCCTCGACCTTTCCTTCTACCCTATCCTCATTGTACGAATCATTCTTAGTTCACATTTAAAGACTTCACAACACAAAGGACTAAGGGATGAGAGTATCTCACATGCGCGTTATCAATGTTTTCTAGTTTTTACGATCAGTCATTGAGACATAGAAGAAGTGGATAGTCCAGGTACACCAATACACAGGGTATCCAACAAAGAGGTCTCAATGTCCAGCTACAGTCGCTTTCAAAGTGTTTAATGAATATCTTTCGGATGTCTAAGTTTTGAAGAAGAAGAGATCAAATCGCCGCTCTTAAACAGCGAACCTTTTCCAGAATTTCTATCTATGCTATTCCGAGCGCAAACCTCACATGGCACCATAACTGCCTGTTTGTTTTATACTCAGTAAAAAAGACAAAGAAAAGCCTACAGCTAGCCAATAGTTCAGACAAAACAACTCAATAAATCACCCCCAGCACCGCATCACAGCACAACCTCGTCTCCTCGTCCAACTTGCCACCCGGCTCACACCAGCTCCCCCACAGGGGCATATCCCTCTCACAGTCCTCGGAGCTACGCTTCAACTTGATGTAAGGCTTCTGGACAAACATTTTGAAGAGATGTTCTACCTCGTCGAACATCTGCAGTGAGGGAATCTTCTCCTCAGGCTCAGGGAGGATAATGAGGAACTGCCAGACGTCACGGATTATGTCGTAGCCAGTGCGGATCTCGTACTCTGTGTAGCCGACGGAGCGGAGATGGCTTTTGCAGCCGTGGGCGATTTGGCGGGCTGTGGCTTCGTCTAGCTCCATGGTGGAGTTGAAGGCGCCGGAGAGGATGTGGTAGGGCATGTTGGTTTGTTAATACTTGTTTACGGAGTGGGGAGATGAGAGAATCTGCGGGATCAGAGGGAAGGGAATTGTGGTTATATAGATGGGAAAACAAAGGGTGGTTTTACAAAGACTTAGAGTGGTAACAATGCAAAACAATGAATGCTCTTTGAGTTGTATACAGGAGAGGTGCCTGAGGCAGAAATACTACCAAGTCTCGGTTAATCCACGCTTACTGCAAGTAGCTAGCGGATCCCACCGCCGGAAATATAAAGGGGTCTGCCGCCCGCAAAAATCTTCGTCTCTCCTTCTTTCCTCACCACCTCACCACTTCGTTACGACAATCTAGCTCCATCGGAGTTCCATGCTTAATGCAGCATGTTTGTATACCATGTAGAGCGGTACTAAACCCCAGCAACGGCTTGTTCTGCACGGCCAATCATCCGTGTACGAGTGTCGTTAGCTGTCTGCCTCTATGTACCAAAATCAACGGGTTGATATCTAGCATGCCGGTGCTTCTATGGCGGATCGCTGCACTGCGTCGGTGTCATGGTATTCTCCTACATCTCTGTAACTGTAGTCTTTGCTTGCTGTCCACGATGCGGTGGCGGCTGTCTTCCGGCCAGCGTTGGTCTGATTTATCATGTTCCATCGTGTTGGCACTGGCATATGACAATCGTCTACACCCAAGCTAGCATGCGACTCGGTGGGCGTCTGGAGTATCTTCTTGTTTCTTGTGGCTTGAAACGCCTCAAGCACAATTTTGAGATCCTGGATCCGCTGTGCCAATTGATCCGATAGGTCTGGTAAGCCTTGCTTCAGCTCTGCAATTTGTTGTTGGGTTTTCCTATGCTCCTCCTGATCAGCGTCTGATGCTGCATTGACGGCATCGAGCATGTCGACCTCAAGCGATTCGATTCGACGAGATGTGGCATGGTTAGCCTTCTGGATTTCGCTCCCTAGTCCTTGCCTCATTGTGCTGTGTTCTTGCGTGGTAGGTCGCTTCTCTCGGCTAATACCTGCCTTATGATTGTCGATGTCATCTTCTATTCCTTCCAGCTTAGACCTGATGTTACGGTCAGCCTATATTCCGGCGCCCGGCAGGATGGAGTTTCACCTTCTTGCAACTGTAATATGCAAGCTCAGCTCCGATCGAAGAGACGAGAGGCTATGCTCAAGGTCCTGGATCTTTTCCTTGCTCCCGATATTTCTAATCGCCTTTCTCAAGGGCAGAGCGTCGGAAGTTGTACATCATTTAGACGAGCGGCGTCACTCTGCACCTGACATCAAAGGGCTATCTCGATCGCTTGGTTTTCATCCAGGATTCCGTACGCGGAGCGATACATCTCGGCCCCCTTGGCAATGCATTTCCCGCTAAACTGTAGAAGCTGAATCACGGCGGAGATGCTCGATATAATAGCCAGGGCCCCGGCAGCCATATTGCTGATGTTGGCAGTTGGAGACCTTCTCTGGAGACGGCATATGGAAGCAAAGGTCGGGAGTATGGAAGAGCCTCAGCTTCATGATCGGGTGGAAATTGCGACCGGGCGACTGTGAGGCGCAGCGGCGCACTGTTTTGATCGAGTAGTCGTGGCTATGCAGGGGCTGAGTTGGGTGTACGTACATGTACCTTTGCTTTTCCTACAGCCTTGCGGTGAGATGTATCTTGTTACACATGACGTTCGTTTTTTCAGAGTCTAGCTGGGACGCGTTGATCCATGAAGGACTGAATGGGTGTTCCTGATTCCATGCCAGGAGGTCATGACGAGTATACTTCCCTCGGCATCCCTAACGTAATTTGACCCGACATCTGTTGTATATACCTCGCACAGGCGAGTATCATGGCTGTTCGTATCGCTGGCAGCTTACGAATGTCTAGGCTCTGCTACCAGAACACGATTATTCCCAATTACTTCACATTGGTCGTATACTCGCCGAAGATCGGTATCTGATCATGGTGTTGCAGGATCCTGATAAACTTGAAGTATCAGATTCTGACCTTCATGATGTATATCCTACGCAAACAATATTCTATGGTTAGTAGGATAGCCAAGTGACATCTAGGAACTACGGGGTACTCGTACGATGGTTCTTCACAAGGAATATCTCTCACTGATTGATGTAGTCCTGTAAGACACGTGGAAGATAAATAGTTCAGGGTTCTTCTCATTCAATATTTGTCTGAGAGTGGAGTTGGGACAACGGCCCCGGGTTCGAATTCTACTGTATCAACAAGGAAACAAAAAGAAAAGAAACACCTTGCGCCATAAACCACCCGTCTATCACAATCATTAGTACATAATATCATCACCTCTCATAATATCATCACCTCTCCCCTCCCCTACCACAATCCCAATCCCAATCACAACCCAAAAGACTGATGCGTTTGAAACTGCCCATATCGCACCCCCTGCCCCTGCCTCTGCCCCTCCCTCGACCCATACCCATGCCCATACCCATGCCCACTACCCCCCACACCATCTCCAAAGCCCTCCAAATCAAGGCCATACCCCATCTGCAACCCGCCATCCCCCATCTGCAACCCGCCATCCCCCATCATCAACCCCGACCCATCCGCTAGATTCCCAAAAAACGACGACGGAGACGGATACGGCGCCAAATATCCGCACAGATCACTAGCACTCGACCCAGCGAGCGGCAACCCTAGCGAAGCATGGAAATCGAATCCACTTAGTGATCCTGGCCCCGAGGTGGACCCGGACCCGGACCCGGACCCGGACCCCGAGGTATCCGGTGTCGAGGGGAGATACTCGGTGCCTGAGAGCTGGGGCGTTGAGGAGAGGGAAGTATAGCCGTAGGCGTCGTAGCTCGAGGTCGCGCTTGCGAGGGAGGTGGTTGATGATAAGGGTCGTCGGGGGGGCTTTTGGTGCGTATTCGATTTCAGAGTTGTGGTCGTGATTGCGCTTGTGGTTCCATGGGGAATTGCACCTGCACTTGCGGGCGCCTGGCAGCACGGCCTGAGGTGTGTAGGGTTGAGACTCCGTCGGGATAAGATTGTGTATCTGCAATTCCCCGAGATCTTGCGTCAGCATCGATAGTTCCTCGCTAATCAGGGTCTTTGGTCGGCGCTTGGTGTTGGTAAGCACGGCGGGGGGCTTCTTACTGGTTCTTGATGTTGTTTGCGGACCTGGTTGGGAAGTGGCAGCGTTGGATGTCTTTCCAGCTGCTTCCGTGCGTGCCGACTGCTGAGAGGAGGAGTTCGTTCTAGGATAGTGTTAGGCTGGCCGTTTCTGGATGCATGCAGATCGAGAAGAGTGATACGCACCTCCTTATCTGTCCATGGGCTGCGCTCAAGTTCAGGGTTCAGACAGTGGTGCCAGCGTTTCGAGCACTCTGTGTGAGGTATTTAGCAGATGACGAGTGCAGTGTACGTTTGAGGAGTAAGCATGCTTACGGTCAGCATTTCGTGTCTCCATTTTCTGGGCGATCATCGCCCAGCGGTATTGATATCGCTCGACGAGTTGGAAGAGTCGGTCGTCTTCGTCTTGCGTCCAGGAGCCCTGTCTCGTTCAGCATGATTCGAAATTGAAGCATGGAACGAGCGTACCTTTCGCAACCCCCCTGTAAATCGGTTGTAGTAGCGCTTTCGGCAGTCCTTGTTGCTTCGCCCAGGGATGTGGCGGGCGATTTCGTTCCAGTTGATTTTCTGGCATTTGCCGGTTGGCGCTGGATTTGGTCAGCGATCGAACCGACATGGTCTGGTCTGGACCTGAGACGAGGGTCGTACCTTTTTCCTGAATCTGATACAGATCGAAGAGGAGGGCATCTTCACCCGAGGTCCAGCGGCGACGAGTATCAGTCATGATGGCGATGGCTAGTAGATCTCAAACACAGTGGCGTCAAGTAAACGAGGAGATTAACCACTATCACGAGTTTAGTCGAGTTAAGCTCTGACTACCCACCAAAGCCCACGCGGGATGAACCCGCATCTTATACCAGGCCCACTGCACCTGAAGAACACCCAAGACTGGGCCGGACCCATTTCCATTCAGCGCAGCCAGTCCAAAACTCATCCAAATCCAAATCCAACATAAGAACCAGATGCAGAATAAGAATACCCCCCGCTGCGCCCCATCCCATCCCATCCCTTCCCCTACCCCTACCCCCTACCCCACCCACCCGAAACACCAACAAAATGCTCACCCAGTTCAGGATCAATCGCATCCAGCACCGGCGTGCATGAGTTTTCCACGCCGAGTGCCGACCCAGCAGGCACGCTCCGCTCAAAACAGGCTTAGCCGAGAATTCCTGAAGATTACACTCGTTAAGAACGGCCTTTCATAGGTTGGGAGGGAGACGCAAGTGCAGCCTAGCGGCCACGGCTCGCACTCGCATTCTTCGCAGCCGTTTTGGGCGGATGGGCGAATCAGAACCGACTTGCGGCTTACGGGCTGCGCTGCAGGGAGAGATCAGCCGCAATGCGATGTAACTGCCGAATTCGATGGAGGGGGAAACGGTTGGGTGGGCGTGGATTCTTCACTCGGATTTTATCACGTAAGGTAGGTATGGCAAGGCAGGCAAGACCGATGGTGCAGATGCAGATGTCAAACAGCAGGTTTGCATTCGAGCTGGACTCGATGAATAGGCTGGATTGTGTAACGGGGAGGGGGGAATATTCCCCGCTGAGTGAGAACGTGGGAAATGGATGGGAAGCGAAAAAAAACGTGGAAAGGAGATGTAGATGGGATTGGAATGCGCTAGCCCCCTGTGCACTGTGATCTCATCCTGACTCTAACGGACGCTGCTATGTCAGACCTTGCATGGTTTCAGCAAGGCCAGATGACATTGGTACTTGGTACTTGCAGCCAAGAAAGGGGGTGTCTGACTTTCAGCTCAGAAACTTTGGTTCTTGTGCCTCGTGCCTGTCTACTTCCTCCCTTGCATTGTCTCGCGTGTTGAGAACTGCCCTGCTGCATCGGTGTAAAAATAAATGCGCATGCAGGTCGTTGGACTCGAGACGGGTGAAGAATCCTGTCGCTGCACCTGCCGCAGAGAAAAAAAAAAGCAAATATCCCACTGACACGCAGCGCAACGTGGTCTTCTCGCCCGTTAGTCAGTCAGCCAGCTCGGTGGTTCAACCCCTTCCAGTCCTTTGCAGTACTTCTCTCTATCTGTCAGGCAGGCAGCGCAGGAATTTGTCACTGTCGCACAACTCTCGTCAAACCCGGTATTCACTTCGACACCAACCTCGAACTCTCACTTTAATCTCGCTCCCATACTACATTGTCCCAGGCAGTGACCTCTCCCCGAGCAATTCCCCCTTCCAGCCTAGCCCTGAAGACCCTGCCTGCTATACGAGCGCCTCAGGGCATGAGCATGAGACCGACACCGTCTTGGCCGGGAGCAATAAGCTCCGGTTGATCGCCAAACACGAGGGTTGAGGCACTTGTGTTGCTGTTCGGATAGTATTGGCTGATCGCACGGAAGCAGGGCGATTGTCGGCGGCCGGCGAACCTCTGACGATGGCCAGGGCCGTGAAGGATGGAATGAAGATGACCACGGCGGCGCCGGTCCTCGTATTCGCGATTTGGACCTTTATCCTATTCTTCAAGCCTCCTCATGATCGAAGGGTAATCGATTCAATCAGCTACTGGATCGGAGAAAGAAGGCGGAATAGACTTTGAAACAAGCAGACTCAGACTCCATAAATAGGTTTCTCTACTTTGCCTGGCTATTCTTGTCGATGACAGGAGCATCGCCTCCACATCCATTCCTCTTCCTCGCCCCCAGAGCCGATCCACTGTTGCTGTCTGTCCAGACTGCGGAAAAAGATCCCGTCCCGGAAATAATCGCGCATCCATCTCGACAGACGTCTCCGTTCTCGATCCCATTCGATCTTCATCCACCTCGATGATACTCCCCAAAAGCCACGAGGAATCTGTGCGACGCTGTGTCACCTGCGCAGAGTTTTCGCATTCGGGGGCTGCGATAGGCAGACCTACTCACAGTGTACTCGTTACACAGCCTATGCATGGCCTGAGCTGAATCGGACTGGCCGAATACTGCTTGATTGAGCGGTCTGGCTTGTAATCACCCTGCATTCGCAATTACAATGCAGAGCTCTCAATGGCCGTGACGCTTTCCCGAGGTTAAGTCGGATTGCAAGGTGGGTAGGGCTGAACTCGGTATATGGTCACAGAGGGACTGGAGAAAGAGGACAAAAAAAAAGAAAAGATAGATTATACACATTACGACGAAAATCAATCGAGGAGCCTCGCAAGATCCACATCGATCCCAGTGCCTGGACTTTACTTGACTCGACTCGACTCGACTCCACTCAACTCGAGGCTAGATGGACAGACGAGATGCCCTAACCCGATCCTAACCTGCATGTAACTAACGAAGTCCGAGCTACATGCAGGGACTGCGATAAAACGCTGCAATATATCTCCCCCTACCTCAGACCCGATACAGGCGATCTAAGCTAACCGAACTTGATCTCCGCGCTTTGACAGTCTGAAGAACCCACTTTGCAGACTAGCTCAATTCCTTCCTGTTCGTACCGGTGCAGTGCAGTTCAGTACAGCAGGGATCACCAGAAACCAACGCCCTGGAACTCCGACCCGAAACCCAGCGAGTCATAGCCCATCTTAATCGAAATGCTAACCTGATTCTATTCACTGGGCTGGCTGGTCACTAGGCTATGAGTACTCCGCAGATAGGTAGGCAGGCAGGTAATCTGCATGACGCAGCAGGGCGCCAGAGTGTAGCCTAGCCTAGACAGGCGTAGCCCGAACCTACAGCTAAGACCCGATGGTGCATATGCAGATGCAGATGCAGATGATGCTGTAGTTTCAGGAGGGGATTTGAGTAGATTTAGACTCAGCCCTGTGGGCGAGTGGGACGCCTAACCTGCAGGCTTGCGACGGTGGGCGCATACCGCGCCCTGTACCTGGAGACGGGAAATGAAGTATTGAGCAGGACTGGAATGCGATGGGGTAGGAGTGGAAATGTTTGCAATCATATCAAGGTGCTTTAGTCCTGATGGAAGGTGGGGGAGGGTGCGAAACGCTTTGGAAAGGACGTCCGTCATCAAGATGAAACTCATGCCTGTCGTCTGGGATGTCTCGGGCCTCGGCGCTGACATGCAGCGACAGCGACAGCAACAGAAACAGCAACGGCGGCGGCACGGTGCGTATAGAGGGATCTCACTATTGACGTGGTTGAGGCTGATTATCAAGGCGATGGATTGAGTTCAGGTTCATTATGCAGGCAGCAGCAGTAGCCTGTTGAATCCAGTATTTAGGTGCCCATCATTATTAGAGTTTGTGGATTGTTATCTCTGCACCTCGCAGTAAATGACCTATTCAGTTCCAATATAGAAGTCGTATCCAACTATTCAGTACAACCTCACTACCTACTCGCCCGCAATGGAGAGAGGCTGATGATCAGGGGGCTAATTCTGAGTTTACAATGCAGGCATACTTGAGGCCAATAGCGCATTGGAGGAACTGAAATATTACAGGTAGGTAACCAATCATTCACGGACTTCGGTGACTATTTTCTCTACATCTCGCAGTAAATGACCTATTCGGTTCCAATATAGAAGTCGTATCCAACTATCCAGTACAACCTCACTACCTACACACCCGCAACGGAGAGAGGCTGATGATAAGGGAGCTGAGTCAAAGTTTATGGTACAGGCAGCTGTCTATGCGTTGCAAGCCAGTGAGTCATTGAAGACGTTGCCGTTTGTAGGTAGCCAATCAGTAACAGGTTCTGTGAATTATTATCTCTACACCTCGCAGTAAAAGACCTATTCAGATGCCGTATGAAAGTCGTATCTAACCATTCAGTCCAACCTCCCTACCTACCCACCATGGACAGGATATCCCTTACAACGTATAATTGAACAACGGACTCCTCTCACCCATCTCATTCAACTCCTCATCCGTATACCTTTCATGAACCTCCAACTCCGTCATCGAACTCTTCTTCTTATTCAACTTCCACAGCGCAAACTCCAAACCCAGGCACGCAACAATACCAGCCGAGGCGAAAGCGAATGAGTTCCCGTAGCCTGTGACGTACCGGGGTGCCTCGTTCTCCTTGTAGATGAAACTGCCAATGACGCCCCCGACATTGCCCATGCAGATTAGGTATCCGATGCTGATGGCGCGCTTTGTGGCGTTTGGGCAGTTGGAGACATTCCAGGCGTTGACGCCCGGGAGGATGGGGTACATTCTATTTGGAGTTAGTGAGATATTGTCAGATAGGAGTAGAAATCATTGAGAAGACCTACCCGAAGCAAGCGAGACAGACGCCAAAATAACAAAGGGCAATATTATTCTCGATATCAGCCGCATGCGTAAAGAGGATACTGAACGCAACGACCTGCGACAGCTGCGGGACGACAATAAACGACATGCGCCAGGTGAACCGGTCCGCAAAGACCGAGAACCCGTATGCGGACATGGCGCCCACTGCGTAAGGAGGGATGGTCAGCAGCTGAGCTCGAGCTGCTGTAAAGCCCATCCCGGTTATGATTTGGGGCATTGTGAATTTCATTGCGTAGTTCGGCACGGCGTTGGACCAGCTTCCGAGGATGAGGAGGTAGATTTTCCAGTCGGTCAGCACACTCAGTATTGCAGGCCAGTCGACGCCGTGTTTTTTGTGTGTGGATTGGACACTGTTCTTGATTTGTCGGAGTTCGAGGTAGCGGATTTCCGAGGGGCTCAGCCAGGATGAGCAGAGGGAGGGCGAGTCGAGGAGGAGGAAGAAGCACATGAAGGCTAGGACGACCGTGGCAAGTCCTTCGATGATAAAGATCTGGAATTGTCAGTCGGTCTGCTATGTGATAGTGACATGCAGAACACACCCATCTCCATCCTTCGTAGCCTGACAGACCGTTCATCTTGGCAATGCCAAAGGCAAGGAGGCCTGAAAAGGCACCCCCGGATGCTGCAGAAGTATACAGTATGGCAATTCGAGTCTGGGTTTCGTTCGGTAGGTACCACTTGGAGATGATCAAGACCGCGCCCGGTAGAAAGCCGGCTCTAAATAGGGTCAGTAACAAGTCATGACAACCGTCTCAGCACATACTCGAACGTTCCCAGCAGGAATCTGATAGCGAGGAGACTACCATAACTCTGCACAAAGCCAGTGCAAGTCATGATAACTCCCCAGATGAATATCAACCCTCCCAGGTATACCGACGGCTTCTTGAAGTGGTTTAGGATGATGTTACTCGGTACCTCTGTCAGCTGTCAGCAAAGACTTTCGTATTCAACAAAAGGATACTCACCAGCCAGCACGTAAGGAATAAAGAAAATGGCCAAAGCAACATTGTATTGCGATCCGTTCATCCCCAAGCTAGGGAGTAGACCTTCGATTTTTGCATTTCCTGAAATACTAATCAGACCGCTGAATTGGGCGTCGCTGCTGACAATACTGACCGATGTTGGTTTTGTCAATGTACGCAACCAGGTATAAGAGGAGGAGCATGGGCATGAGCCGCCACTGCAAAATGTCCGTCAGTTGTTGGGCTATCTGAATCGTGGTATCATATCATACATCGACCTAGCCACCCCGTGTTAGCTTCGACAAACAAAAATCGCGACGTACTCACCTTCGTGAGAACCTTCTTCCTCTCCTCATCCGAGAAATTGGCGAGGAACTCTTCATCTTCGAGCGTTAACCCCGGAGCAGGTTGCCGCTCCAGATGCATAGCAACCTCCTTCTCCACGGGGGTACTCTCAACGTCGCGGGCCATTTTCAGGGGTATCTCGAAGACAGGAAAAGAAAATGCAAGACCTGAACCTGCTGTTTTTGAAGGGCGCTGAGACCCCGTGGGGAAGGGCAAGATATAGATGAGAGATGACTAGAGCCAAGATCCGGAGAGCAGCGGAGTAAGTGTCATGACTGGGAATCTGGGTCTGATGAGAATTCTGGCGAGAGCTGGAGGTGAGCAGACGTCAAAACGTGGATTAGGGTCGATCGTAGAAGGCCTTTCTTGGTGGAGTCCCGCTTAATCCGTGGAATCCGCGATATCCGAATCTACGCGGAGACAGCGGATTTGATCCACGAGATGCTGAAGAACAGGGGACTTCTCAGCTCTAAGATCCGTCTTTTCCGTGATATTGTTGGAGATTCTGGGGTCGGCTGTGGTAGCCAGATGCTGTCTGCGTCTCTATAAAGCAGGTCTGTAGACTTCGCGATATGTAGTCTCAGTATCAAGTATCAAACAATCAATTCTACAACGACAACAAACTGACAACTCCATCTACCCTTTTCTCATCAAAATATCAATCAAAATGGTCGGCTTCGATGTTCGCGGGCTTACTCCTGCCCCTGTCACCCCCTTCACCGAATCCGGAGAAGTCGACTACGACGCCATCCAGCGCCTAGGCAGTTGGCTCGGCAGCATCGATGGTGTCAAGGGCCTCGTCGTCCTCGGACACGCCGGAGAAGGAACCTTCCTGACCCAGGAGGAACAAGTCTCCGTGATCAAGGCCTTTGTCAAATCCGTCGACGACAAGATCCCCATCATTGCCGGAATCACCGGAGAAGGAACCGAAGTCGCCGCTCTCGAGGCTAAGCGCGCTGTTGACGCCGGTGCCAAAGCCGGTCTCCTCTACCCATCTCACGGCTGGCTGCGCTTCGGATACCAGGATGGCGCCCCCCAAGACCGATACCGCCGTGTGTATGAAGTCAGCAAGCTGCCGCTCATTCTCTTCCAATACCCCGACAACACGAAGGCGACGTACAGTCTCAAGACGATGCTCGACATTTCCGCTCAACCTGGTGTCTTTGCAATGAAGAACGGTGTCCGCAATATGCGCCGCTGGGACACCGAGATCCCTGTTATTCGACGGGAGCGTCCTGACTTGCAGATCCTCAGCTGCCACGATGAGTACCTGCTGCACACTGCCTTTGATGTCGACGGTTTCCTGGTTGGATACGGTAACATCGCACCAGAGCCGCTGCTGGAGCTGATTGCCGCTGGCAAGGCAAAGGACTATAAAAAGGCAAGGGCTATCCACGACCAGCTCCTTCCCGTCACCAAGAGTGTTTACCACCGGGGATCGCATATGGAGGGCACGGTCGCACTGAAGCATGCCCTCGTGGCTCGAAATATTTTGACTCATGCCACTGTTCGCTCGCCATTGCTTCCTCTGGAGGCTGGTGCTGAGCAGGAGATCCACCAGGCGATTAGTGCTGCCTCGCTGAGCAGGGTTGGTTGATGCCAAAAGGTAAATATATAGAGAGGTGTTCTGACGCTTGTACATATCTGAATTGCTCAATACAACTGGACTACAATTGACTTTTCACCCCGGCCAAGAGGATCTCTTCCCTTTCCAGGCTAAGCTCACCCCCGTAGCGGCTCGGCACCAAGTAGGATACTACCCCGGCCATTGGATATACTAGCGCGGACTCCCCTTTTCCCTGCAGGTGCCTCGTGAATGTTGACAGTTGGACCCTTCCTCGCCTACATAAATCACCAGTTGGGCCCGCCCCATATACGGATAGACCATACACCCCTCATCATGCGCCTTCATTTAGCGATCTTAGGGGCCGTGGTCACTTCCGCGTTCGCCTCTACTTCCTCTGATACTACCCGCGACAGCATTCTAGAGGTGGACCTCGTCTTCCCACAGAACAAGACGTACACGCCTACAGAATGGTTCCCGGTCGTCTTCGCGCTTCAGAACCCAACGCTCGCCCGGTACCTAGATATCCAGATCAGCTACCACATGGAGTCCCTCGACAACGAGAACCTCACCCATTCCAGCTCTCACAACCTCCGAACGGCAGATTTCTCCTCCGCCGATCCGTACCTTGAGTACACACACTTCGACAACTTCAACGCACCAGGGCGCTGGCGGCTGAGCTGGGAGCTCTCATGGCGCTCGTGCGACAAAGACGGGTTCGAGAGTGAGAGCTTGATCTCCCAGATGCTCTCGAACATGACGAGCTTTGCGGTTTACTTTTCCATCGAGACCGCGGACAGTGTAGATGTGGATCTTGTCTCCGCTACATCCGAGGAGACCTGCCCGGATACCGGGCCGGGTTCTGCCCTCGCTATCGGTGTCCCAGATACCATGGACCTGCCTAGCTGGGTGAATTGGGATATCCGGCAGGAGATGAACTATACCTGTGCTGTGACGACTCCTACCACCGTTGTCCCGGATCCGTGCAGGGTGGACATTGATCGTGCTGCGGCTGAGAGTATCCAGGCGTCGCATAAGGAGTGGCTTTGCAAACACTCGTTGAACGCGCCAGAGGATTGTCCCGAGGACAATGAGAATTCTGCTGCGGCGGTGCGGAGGGCGATGGGGGGTGGTTTCTCGGGGGGTGGAAGTTTGGCGTTGTTCTTTCTTTCTTTCTTTCTTTCTTTCTTTCTCTTTTTTTTTTTTTGATTTGATGTGAAGTGATGATCATGTCTATCTCCCGCCGTATGAACTTCAAGATGATCATGATCCCCTCACCCGACTCCTGAATCAATGCCAAGGCACCGGGTCAGTTTTGGCGTGCTGGGCTCAGGGCTCGGAAATGAGCCTGGATGCCGCCAAGCGAGCCAGTCACCACTAGTAGAATGAAAAGTCTTAGCATGGGCTTGGATATTCAAGCCTATCGAGTGACGGACGGTCGTACCTGGGTGAGTCTCCCCTGTAGGAGAGTGAAATATTCGGACACCCCAAAACAGTTATATTGATCAGCTGCAGGGACTCAACTCACGTGTGCAACTTCCAGCCTGTAAAGAAGGCTAAAGTATCTGTCTGATTCTTAGGGCCGATGCGGCGGAGGTTGATTGTGTGTGCGAAGTAATAGGCAAGCTCTTGCACGCGATCGTCGAGAACAAGTTCCTGCTGTCGAGCGTGCGCATGTGGTTGGTCACTTTCCTGGTTGAATCCGTCCTCGCGGCGACGCAATTTCTGACCAACTCACTCAGCTCCTCAAACGTGACAGTCAGAGTAGAGCACAACAAGAATGACAAGAGCGGAGTTAGCAACGTACGTGAGGGTAGCTGATGAAAGAAGTGTGGTGGTAAAAGACTTTCCCACTTCCCTCAAAAGGTGCCATGACACCAGATTAGCTCAGGTGTAGTCTATAGTCGATCCCTCAATCTCACGGGTGGTGTGATGATCAACGGCAGCCTGGGCCGAAAAGCTTAACTAGGCTGACCTCTTTGCAACTACCCTTGTTACTATTCAGGAGGGGATCCAGTGTGGATCCCGGGCTGGGTTTCCAGGCCTGTAGTAATTATAATACTATCTATTGTTTTAAGAGTGAGGAGGGCGTTGCTATCAAATCATGTTTAGTATTCGATTAGTATCTGAAGAAGCGCTTTGCGCAGAGTCAAAAAGAATGCGTGCCTTGTAAAAAACCCCGCCATCTTGATACTCCGTACAATGAAGGTTGAACTGGCAGGGGCATGGGCCGCGCAGAGAGGATGTTAAGGGTAGTTATTCTATTACACGATTTGCCTTTGTTTTAACTAGGACAAAGAGGTCTAATGTATCACTACACCATTATTGGTTCTTCTTCTTCTTTCTTGTGCATAGATACCTAATCTTAGTATGTCCTATGGCGATTGAAAGCCAGCACTCCATATAAATAAGAATTCTGGCTGCAATCTCGGTCTTCATCTGACAGCCCGCAAGGCCGATCGCGGAGACCCCATCAACAATGTTACTAGTCGGTCGTCGCAACCTTCACGGGCTAGACGCTACGGAGAGCTAGGCTTAGCCACAGCTTTGGTTTGAAGCCCTTTTAATCCTCTCGCTCTATATGCACATCTCGGAGTGTGGAACGCTGTAAAAGAGTTAACCACGAATAATGTCACTGGGAGGAAGGTTTCTGAACAAGTGCAGAGGCTGGGTAAGTTGTGTCAGCTACAGGTGGTTCTTAAAGTTGTGGCTAAGGGAGCGTAGCTGCTCAACTGAACCCAACAAAACACCTGGACTTCACCTTTTCTGCTCGCTAAAGCTAGCCTCTATCGCTTCTATAATCCAGTTCCGATGTGTCTTAATCGTGGATTACGCTGCCAAAAGACTGGCTATCGTATGTCCGCCGTGGGGAATGAATACCGAGCATATCGCCACCGACGACCAGATCCACCACGCAACCAATATGGTCGAACAGTCTTTCTCGTCGGTGACCTACCAGGATTTTCGTTGGACGGCGGCATGCTCTCAGGCGAGAGGTGGCAGACTTGTTTCGGCTGATTGTGTGGAGGGTCGAATCTGTGGATGCCCGGTCTGGCGAGAGTTGGCAGAGGTTAGACCCATTAATCCATACATCAATTTAAGCGAAAATCGCCTCCAATTCCCCGCTTTCCCCGCGACAGCGGCGAACTGCAAATCCGTCGTTTCCGGCGCACTGCCCGTGCCCTTCCTCCTCCTTCTTCTATCCAGCTCTCTTTGCTGCCATGACTCTATCGTCGCCTGATGCCACCTTCAATACTATTTCAGAAGCCTCAACAACCCCCACGCGATCTTACGCAGAGTTCCAGTCCACACCATCAGATGCGCCAGAGAACCGGAGGAAAGAGCCCAAGGTCAGTCGCGCCTGCGACTCTTGCAAGACCAAGAAGATCCGTTGTTCGGGGACATTACCATGCAGCACCTGCGCTCGTCGGAAACTATCTTGCACTTACATTGCTAAATACGGTCGCGGGAGACCACCAACTCCACCGCATCTGACTCCAAAGGAAAACCCTGACGGTCAGGAAGCAGCACCTCACACATTCGACGGCGCTACGATCAGAGCGAGAAGTAGTAGCACGGCCCAGCTGCCCGACTCAGCTCACCCTGCTCTTAACCCAACGGATAGCGGCTCAACTCCACGAGCAACATCGGAGCTCGTCATCGAAGGCCAGTTCTTCGATCAATCGTCCGGTCTGACCTTTCTCCACAGGGCAAGAAAAAAGCTATCCGCGCAGAACAATAACCCGGTATCGCAGGGATCGAATGAGGCCGAAAGAAATCAGCTCCTCGCGTCTGCTGGAGACAGACCATATCACCTAGAAAATGCAAGGCAAGATGTGCTTCCGGACGACGCGGCGACACGAAGACTTGTCGTTTTCTACTTTGACAACTGCGTCGTAACATACCGCATGCTGCATCGCCAGGCTATCGAGAGCTGGCTGGAAACCATGCTCACTGACAGAGCACACGGCTGTCCAATCAACCTAACATTGAGCAATTCCAGAGCCGCCATAATTCTCACCATTCTAGCAATCGCAAGCCTTCGTAGTGGCAAGCTCCAGGGCAGTACGGTGAATGAGATCGAATTAATCGCACTGCGAGAAAGCGACCCGTACTTTTGCGCTGCGATGCAGTTTACAGACACAGAAATTGGCTTTCCTAGACTTGAATCCGCTCAAGCCCGACTCATCCAAGTCTTGTACCTCTTACAAACAGCCCGCATGAATAGAGCCTGGTATACCTTTGGCAATGCTTGTCAAGTCATCTCGTCCCTTGGGCTGCATCGAAGGCAGCACCGACAACAAGATGCATCTCTAGCAGTCCAGTCAGACTATATCGCCCACCAATGCGCCAAACGAGTCTTTTGGACTTCGTACATCATAGACAAATATCTCAGTGTGGTCTTCGGACGGCCGCGCCTCTTGCATGATGATGAGATTGACCAAGACTTTCCGGACACCGTCAATGATGAAGACATGGGCAACGATGGCCCTCTCTCCACGGAGGCCAATGAGGAGTCTCACATGGTTGCCCTCATATCCCACTCGAGGTCTGTTCATATGATCTCTCTAGATGGAGGCTTTTCCACTAACACCCGCTCAGAGTCGCGAGGATAATAGGGCAGATTTCCCGCGAAGTATACTCAGTCGGCGGGTCACAGAATCCTAGTCGAGCTGCCTCTGCACACCACTTTGTTCGTGAACTACACGACTGGCATTCCGGGCTGCCTCCACACCTAGGTACCGTGAAACCATCCACATTGATGCCGGCCTTTCGTCGAGAAGCAACTGCCCTTAGCCTTGCATATTACCACGCCCTCATCCACGCAACCCGACCATTCCTGCTCGGTGATGGCAGCCACTCTGGAAATGAATCGGAGGTCCAGGATAGAATTACCGAGTGCTTATCAGCTGCCAGAAAGGCGTTGGAACTTGTGAGCAATATGGCGAATGACAGCCATCTATTCCACTCCTTCTGGTGGACTCAATATGTCCTCTTCTGCGCCCTTGCTGTTGTTTATGTATGGGAGATTCAGCAGAATGCACACAACTCCAACCACCATGTACAAGAACCGTATACGTCGCTATACGAGCTCGCAGAACGATGCCGATCTCGCTTCCTGCAAGGCGGGACTAGCGCACCTCCAAGCCATCGCTACGGCATTATCCTCGAGGAGCTGCGGCTAGAGGTACAACAGCAAGCGTCAAGAAGCGCTCACCTCTCCTCCATTTCCGCACAATCCCGAGACCCATACAACAACCCAGAGCTTCCGTCCGACTATCTCAACGGGCCTGACCAGCTCGGCACCCTTCAGGCACTTCCGAGTATGCTAGACGGCTGGCAGAACACAGACTGGTTAGATCTAGATTCATCCGTGAGTTTGTTTTGCACCGTGTAACTTGTTCTATTCTAACCTAGTTATTTATAGGCGTTCTATCCTATTTTCGACACATACAATACCTCACTCTGATATACCAACTGCTTCGTATTTTCTTCCTAACTCAGCTCTAGGTGTTAGGCCTTTAAGCAATGTAGAGTTGTCTGGTGGGCTTTTGCTTTCGAATGATCTTGTCGCACTTCTATAGTAATATACGTTGTGTTGGAGCCTTGCCCTATGCGTACCACAGCCTGTGGTTTGCCAGTAAGTGACAGGCGTATAAATAAGAATTCCCCCCGGTTCATATCCCTGTTTTCCCCGTGATATCTGGCTATCTATAGAGTTACGGCTATTGAGCAGCTGAATGAAGAGAAGTTTGAGTATTTGGCGGAGGAGATCTGGATTGCGCAGGACGAGGAGGATGAAAGGACGAAGAACTAGTCTGCCACTATTGCACTCTCGTATCAGCAAGTTTATCGCTTGCAGAATGTCTGTCAGCACCTAGGCTTAATACGGTAGTCCATTCGCAGTCCCGGTCTCCACCGCGGCTCCAACCTTACCGCTGGATCTGGATATATCATCGACTGCCCAGGTGCTCACTGTGATCCACTCTGTAGAAAGAACGAAACACGAGGTAGCCAATCCCGACGCTGATGCAATTGACACTGTCGTCCACCCACCAACAAGCTATCGCTAGGCGTGCCTTGATTGGCTCAACTGATCCTAAGCATTGTCGTTGTCGGCCATCGGGTGTCCCTTACCCCGGGTCGAGCGGAGGTGAAGCTGAATTTGAGCCGACAAAGCAAAGAAGAAAATGTACCAATCTCTGGCTGCTAGCCACTTGTCTCAGCATATAAATGGCCTCTCTGCCGCTGCTGTTGCAGTCACTTATTCATTCATTTGTTCACCCTCCCTCGTTCGCTCCATTACCACTCACTCAGACCATTCACCGGCAGAATGGCAACACCTCCCTCATACACCAAGGTCACCCATTCCGCCACCTACTCTGCCATCAATCCTTCTCAGCCCTCCCTCTCCACGGCCGGCAAGGTGGTGTTGATTACAGGCGCCTCCGGTGGTATCGGCCGGGCCACAGCCTCATCCTTCGCTGCATCAAGCCCTAAAGCTCTCATCCTCCTGGGCCGTCGCGCCGACGCCCTGGCCGAAACAGCAGCGATCGTTCGCGCCAGCTACGCAGAGACGACTATTCAAACCCACGAGGCAGATCTATGCGATGCATCTAGCGTCCGCAATGCCATGGACAAGGCTACAGGCTCGTTCGGTAGCATCGACATCCTCGTCCACTGCGCCGGCAGCCTCGCCCCCGTTGTTCCCCTGCTAGAAGCAGACCCTGCTAGCTTTCTCGACGGCTACAAGACCACCGTGGTCGGCACGCTGGCAACAGCCCAGGCGATCGTCCTAGCAAATAGGACCGTGAGCGTCGGCGCCAACTCGGACAAACCAGTCACCTTCGTCAATCTCACCACGGCCGGCATCCTCTTCCCGCCATTCCCGGGGATGGGCGCGTATGTAAGCAGCAAGATGGCCGCCGTCAAGATCCTAGAGACCTTTGCCGCCGAGAACCCGCATGTGCGTCTTCACAATGTGCATCCCGGACTCCTCAGGACGGCCATGTCGGCTAAATTGGAAGAGAAGATTAAGCTGCCGTATGCCTATGATGATAGTAAGTCGATCGAAGCTGACTCTTGGTGCCTCTGAGTTACTCATTTTCTTGTAGTCTCTCTGCCCGCTGACTTCCTGGTTTGGATTGCCTCCCCCGAAGCCGAGTTTCTCAGGAACAAGATCGTCTTCGCTGCGTGGGACGTGGATGAGCTTAAGGCGCGTACGAACGAAATTGTTGGAGGCCCGCCGGGGACTGGGGAGCTCAAGATTGGCTTCCAGGGGTTCCCTCGCTTCATGGCTGGCCAGTCTTTACCAGGTACCAGATAGGTGGCGGGAATTGTATGGATGTCGCCATCACTTGCATAAGGGACGTGCGTTGGGCTTTTCTTGAATAGGAATTCACAGTTTGTACATCACTACTGGAGTGCTGGCCTAGTTCTAGCTTTTAGGTATGTTAGACAAAAGACATATTCTTCAAAACAAACTGAGAATGAATTGTATTAATGTAGAGAGTACTTGCCACGCCTCTATTTACTCGTTGAGCAGACTTTGTTTTTCTTTTTTCTGTTTCCTCTCAATATCTGGCTTGTTCCATTTTAATAATTTTATTACGCTACGCCTGCTTGTCCGTTGACTGCTATCATCGGTATTCCAATGACACGCTGCAACAGTCCAGATGGCATACGCCCATATGGCATAACATGTCATAGGGACAGCCTAGAAACTCCAGCGCCCAAGCGCTCGAACAATTTATCTATGAGACTTTCGCCGCCTAATATCTGTCATAACTCCAGCGAGCAGACCTGCACATAATTTCCTCCAAGTGGTGCTCTAGGCTGCGCTGGTTCGACATACACTGCACCTTCTCATTAACCGTCAGCTTTGTACTTGACTACCATGTGAGTAGCAAACCCTGCCTCTTTTAAAGCTCACCAGCCCAGTCTACTCTTTATCTTTCCCTCCTGCTATCTCGCTCAAAAATATCCCAACTGGGCATAATACCCATACCGTACTGCACTCCACATCCTTCACACGGTGAATACACGTCTCCTCCCACCCCACGTAACTCACAAATAGCTTGATGACCTCTCTGACGGCTGGGTCAGAGGATGGTGTATGCATTGCGCCGCCAAGAACGACTAACAAGCGCCATTGGTTCAGCGATGCGTCCAGGCTGAGTCGGATTTCGAAGTTCGTGTAGTTTTTCTCCTGGAGGAGGGCGCGGAATGAGTCGAGTATGCCCTGAGGCGTGGGGCTTGTGAGGCTGGGGTCAAGAGAGGGGGATATGATTCCTGTTAGGACTAGGCATTGGGTTAAAGGGGTGAACGGATCTGTGGTGTAGGATAGCATGGTGGGTGTGTAGATACTGAACAGCAGTAACAAAGTCTTTCGAGACGGGATACGAGGAGAATCAGATAGATGCGGATGCGGTTTTGCCCTGAGATTAATGGCGTTCATGCTCCAATCTTCTCTTTCTCCCCTGCTTTGTCTCTGTGTCGCTAGATGATACAACCGTAAGATGAAAGATAGACACCAAGAGCCATTTTCTTTAGTTTCCAGTTCTTTATTCCACTCTGGCAAAGCGTACTATTTATACCATGCCCCCCTCCCGTCCGCTATAGACCCATCAGCATCTACCACGATCACCATGGACGATCAAGTTTATTTCGCATGCGGCAGCGGCCCTGTCCATTTTCGCGATGGAGACGACCCCAAGGAACAGGCTCGCATCCTTGCTGCTGAGTTCCGGGACTATCTCCTAGACGGAAAGCTCGAAGAGTTTGAAATCCGAATTGGATACTCCCCCTCCAAACGCCAGTGGTGGCGCTTTACGATGATTATGGGGACGGTTGAAAATGAGTGCATCCGTAACCTCCGAGACATGCAGTACGACCCGGTCTTTCAAGACCATCGCAGAGTCCTTATTTCGATGGAGCACGACCCATTCGAGGAGTCGGATTTCACGGCTGTGCCAAGAGACGAGGATTTGTGGATCCAGGATTCTGATCCTGAGTTGGAGGTGGTTGTTGTGAAATCGCCCTCAGGGTGGATTCAGCCGCTTCGTCTGCTTTGATGGGTTGGTAGTTTAGGTAGTTGGCTTGTTACAGTCGTTACAGGATGCTCTTTTGCAGTGATGAGAGAAAGTCTTTGATTGAGAAGGAAATTGTATTCGATCTTGTCGCTTGTAGTACCTCCTGGAATCTTAACAACCCTCTTCAAGACTCCCTGTATGATTAGTAACGTCATTGTGTACTCTGTACACCTTCAGTCCAGGCCATTACAACAGACGTCCTGAAAGAGTCCTTTTCATCCATTGTGGCTACCCATCCCAGCGTCCTTTGTCCTTGAGCCTTTGTACTTTGCCAAAGAAATTCCCTGTTCCAAATTTGGAGAAATGGCAATATGAAACATCTAGTTCAAAGAGAGCAGAACATGAAAGATCCATACTAAACATAAAGCACTTCGGCTTTCAAGGTTACACCCCTGCTAAAGCTATAAGACCGGCAACCCACCGCTACGGCTCCTCCTGCTCTCCACCCTCGAAAAATATACCAAAAATATTGCTACCTCCACAAATACATCTACAAAATGTCTACCCCTACATTCACCCAATTCTACTCCGGCCCCATCAACACCATCGACCACCTAACCTCCGTCCAAGCTCGCGAAGTCTGCCTCGGCTTCGCCTCACACCTCGCCTTCCACGGCTTCAAGAACTTTGAAGTCCGTGTGGGCTACTCCCCCTCCAGGAGAGGATGGTGGCATCTAATCATGTTCACGGGCCCGTGGGGGTTCATTACGTCAAAGAGGGTTGAGAATGCTATGCTGTCGTTCTACACGGAGCAGTTTGTGGCTGTCGAGCCGAGGTTTATGAGGACGGAGGCGTGGAAGGGGGGGAGGATGCCGCAGGCGACGGCTGATGAGTGGATTGGGGATTCTATTAAACCTCTGGAGAGGATTGTGGTTCAGAGGGAGCATGGTTGTGGGAATCGAGGGGCTGGCGGGGTGTTTGTGCCGTCTTGGTTGAAGTGAGTGGTTCATTTACTTTATACCATCAACTTCCTGGAAAGGATTTCTAAGTTGGATCCTTAGGGCTTGCATTTGCATGGCGCGTCTGTGTTTGTACAATTGAGATATCACAATGGGACATCATAATAGAGATTACGTTGAATTTGAATAGTCATATTATGCATGCTGTAATTGTTTTACTTGATTAAATATCACCCCAGCCGCCCTATTCTCAGAGCGGTATAGAATTAAATACCTTTACGATACAAGACCCTTGTTAGTTCTGGGCTTAAGGAAGAACTGCTTGATATTGAGCTTTGATGTGCCATCTACATGTGCTTCGGTCTCAGTTCTCTTGTCTACTTTCGTCGGGCAGGCTCACTTGATGGCTTTGGCCCAGTCTCAAGTGCGTCAGAACAAAGGCGCACGTTCTCAGGAGCAAAAAGAAGGTAAATGTTCGTGTCTCTTCTCTTTATATTCTGCTCAATCAGTTTCATCGGAGCGTCTTGACCACCACCTCAAAGACAATTAGACCAAAGGGCCCCTATGAAGAATAAACAAAGGCAGGTATGCCCCTTGCGCATCTGGCCAGTTCATCTAATTGAAATAAATCCTCTCTAGAGTACATTTTCTCTTCGTAACCCCTACCACTTAGAGCACCTGCAATCTTCCAACTTCCATCTTTATTCCACCCCCAAGCAACATCCAAAATGCAATCCACCCTCTCGACCCGCACCCTCAGCGGCAAATCAACGCCTCCGAACTCGATATCCTCGAACGAACCCGTGGCATCCAAGACCCCGCCACCGCCTATCTCGAGTCCCGACGCATCACCTACTGTAAAATCCGAGTCGGGTATTCTCCATCTCGGCGGCAATGGCGATTCGCCATCGCGCTTGCCGGATCCTCGCATTTTGTGATATCAGAGACTGCATATGCGGCGCTGGATGATCTGTTCTTCTGCCTCTCTGCTGATGCGCGCGTTGAGCTGGATCGGTTTACGCTTGGGGGGGTTGGGGAGCGTAGGGCGTCGCCTGTTGGTGAGGATGAGTGGATGGAGGATTCGGTGCCGGAGTTTGAGACTGTGGTTGTTTATGGGAGGTATTGAGGGTTTTTGGGGTGGGGAGTGGGATGGAGTGCAGTGGTTTGGATTTACTAGCTGGTATGGTGTTTGCTGCTTGGTTCTATAACCTTAGTATGGACTGACTGCCTTTACTCTGTGTTTCTGGACTGGTCGGTATGCCTACGGGCGTGGGTTGCTAGGCCTCTCTCTGGTCTGCTTTGCTATCATTGCTGAGATGCATGAGTTAGTATACCTGATCAGAGGGTAGATGGTAGATGAAACCCTAGACGACTACCATTGCTAGAAACTGATGATCCTGACTATGACTGTGCAGACCAGGCACCCAGAGCCAGGGAAAAATCCATCTTCTGACACAAGTAGCTACTAAGGGAAGAAGTAGCAGCTACGCGTATGAGTAGAAGCTGCGCAACTAATCCCTAGCTATGCGCAGGATAAGAAGGCGTGAAGGAAGCCTGTTACGACGTATCTAGTTTTGTTATTCCTAATCAATACTTTTTAATTATACAAGCAACATCAGCAAATGCAACTCGAATAGTACTAATGTAACTCTGATAGTACTACTATACAGTATTCAGGTTAGAGCTACAGACTAGCCCTACTACTATAACTAAGTCGTACCACTAGCCGTGACCTGTCTTCAAACAAGTTGGACCTGAGCCTTTGTGGTTCTAGCGAATTCTGATGATACTATAGAGCCACAATTCTATGGTGATTAGTTAATCCGATCTTAGAGATTATAAAAGGTTGTAGAGTCATGAACGGACCATAGGTTGGGAGTTCCGTAACAGCTAGTTTCTTGGCTGTCAGAGACTTGCTTGTTTGATAGGATTGTTCAAGGCAATCCCGGCCGCAGTTTATCTGAGCTATTCTCCTTTCTTGTCTTATATTTACCTTCCCTATTTTTTGTATAAAGAGAGTAAGCAGTAGGGTGCTAGCAGATCATGAGACCCAGATAGATTCATGCAGCTGCTACTAATAATCCTCTGCTACAACAAACTTTTCTTCCAGACTGAAAGGGCCAAAAGACGAGATGAATATAGCCGAATTCGAAGAAATAAGAACCGCGGAGACCGGAGAAGGCGATATGATGGCTAGAAATCCCCAGGGCTTACCCCCTGGCAGCCTCGGCCTTGTTCAAGCGTAGTGGAAAGCATGCCAGTCACGAGCCCTAGCCGTAAAACACACACACCCCCTCTCTCCAGCTCTCTCTCTCTCTCTCTCTCTCTCTCCCCATGTCACAATAAGTGAAGACACCACTTGTTGTGAGCAGTTGGCGAGCGTACTATCTACTTAACCAAGTTGAGGGCACCGTATCTACGTTATAGGTAGTTCAAAGGCAAAGGTCTATCATTGGATGGAGATTTACGACAGCCAATGCTGAGGAAGCTGTCAAATGGGAAGCCACGGCAATCGTTCGATCTTTCCTTTATCTAGAGCATTAGGAGCAAAAGCTCGTGTGAAAGCCCCGGCTTCCACCACATCAGCCTCGTCTGTGTCTTCGGGCCCCACGATTCTTTCAGGTTACACGATTTGTTTCGATCTGCTGGCTCGCGAGGCTGAAGAAAAAGCAAAAATGACAGGCTCCTTCCCCTCCTTTTCTGACATCCCACCGCGCACAACCCATCGAGGCATTCGTGCCCCAACGAAATGTCATCAACATGGATCCAATCTCAGCTGTCAGTCTTGCTAGCACGATAATCACATTCATTGACTTTACTTCTAAGCTTGTCGCCGGAACCTACGAAGTTTACAAGTCAGCCAGCGGCACTACCGCCGATAATGCTGACATGGCAGTTGTGATGGGAGACCTGAGGCTGGTGACTGAGCAACTAGAGTCTGGTCTTGTTGGGAAGACGGGGCATGAGAAAGCCGTCAAGGAGCTCGCAATCAAATGCCAGAAGCTGTCTAGCAACTTGATGGATATCCTCAAGACGCTTAAGGTTTCTGACAAAAATTCAAAATGGAAGAGTCTCAAGGTGAAGTTGGCTACGATGAGGAAAAGCGATGAGGTGAACAACATGAAGAGGCGCCTCGGCGAGTACCGGTCGCAGATCCTCTTGCGATTGACTCTGATGCTTGGGTATGCCATCAATGTTTTTGAGATTCTTGATCTTGATGCTAATACGAATGTGTGATCGGTAGTGATGAACAGTCCTCCATTAAAGCGAAGCTCGACGAGATCCATGCAGCAGGCAAACAACTCTCAAACGAAAGCGCGCGCAGACTGGATCGAATTCGGGAGGATATACTGGAAGCCGTGGAACTAGCGAACGCGAACAACGGGCAATCTCAAGGAATGGCACCACTTTCTTCGGGTTCCGGACATGGAGATGGATCAGCTATAAAATCTCTTCAAGCCGGAGACACGCAGTGTCAACCTCTTTTGCAGCACGTCACGTCGTACTTGGACAACCTCGTATCAGTGGCTGCTCGGATACCACGGGAGAACATAATTCTTGAGAATCTTATCTATCCGGCTCATTTTCAGAGACATGACACAATCCATGATGCCAGTCAAGGAACGTTTGAATGGTTCTTGGCCAAAGATGAGCGTGTGTCTCAGAAAGGTCCGCGGGCCAATTCGCAGGTCTACTTTCGGACAGGTTCCCAGGCAGGCTCTCAGGCAGGCTCTCAGGCAGGTTCCCAGGCAGGTTCCCAGGCAGGCTCTCAGACACGTTTCCTCGCCCAGCCGCAGGATGATCCGGAAATGAACTCAACGAGCGATGAAGATAATCACTATGGAGCCGGCGCAAACCTACGGAGGGATGTCCTGTTTGAGAGAGAACAAAAGAACAGGTGTGCTGCAACGGCTTCCTTCTTGGCATGGCTGGACACAGGGAACGGTGTATTTCATGTCACCGGGAAGGCTGGGTCAGGGAAATCAACATTAATGAAATTCCTTGCCAAGCATCCTGCTACATATCAACATCTAACCACCTGGGCCGGGTCAAAGAAGCTAGTTGTTGCAGAATTCTTCTTCTGGAAGGCAGGCGATAAGCTACAAAGGTCCCTCGAGGGGCTGCACAGGTCCCTGCTCTTTGATGTTCTCAGGCAGTGTCCAGATCTCATGCCGGTTATCTTTCCTATGCAGTGGAAAAACCTAACGGATTCCCATACCGGTACTAGCCGGGGCTTGGACGTCGTCATGTTCCGTCCGACGGCTCTGCAGATAGCATTCAACACTCTGGTTCGACAAAATGCATTTCCGGGATATCGATTTTGCTTCTTCATTGATGGACTCGACGAATTCGAGGGGGACAGTGTTGACCACAAAGGTCTCGCCCAAGCACTACTCAGGTGGGCGGATGAAGACAACATTAAAATCTGTGCCAGTTCCAGGCCATATATCGAATTCTCTACCGTGCTTTCTGACTCACCAGACCGTTGTATTCGTCTTCATGAACTAACAAGTCATGATATCTACCTCTATGGTCAACAGATGTTGCTACAGGAGGGGAACCTGCTGCAAATTGATGATGAGTACTTGGATCTGGTGATGGCCGTGGTTGAGAAATCCGAAGGGGTTTTTCTATGGGCCTGGCTAGTCGTTCGCGCCCTGTCATCACGAATCCTACGCGGTGATTCTCTTGACAGCCTCTACAACACTTTACATACTACTCCACGCGAGCTGAACACACTCTATAGCCAAGTCCTGGACTCCTTAGATTCTTACGATCAGAAGATTGCAGCTCAGCTACTTGTACTTGTGGCCAGCGACAGAAACACGGTACCTCTTACATGCGTTGCATTCTGGTGGCTTGACCAGCTCCTATCTCCAGGGTTTCCCGCTTTAGGTTCTATCAAACCATTCGATGAAGAAGGGCTTAGGAAGGTAGTAAGAACAATGCGACTTCGAGTTAAGAGTATTACAAAAGGCTTCTTAGAGCTGACTACTATTGAGTCGGCTGTCAGCCATTCGTTTGATGATGATGACCCTTTTCGAACACTTGGTGCCATATTTTGTCAGTTTTTTCACCGATCAGCAAGTGATTTCGTTCTGGAACACCCCAAACTCAAGGAGATTATTGACTTTGAAAGCGTGTCGAGCGTTGAGACGATGCATCGATTGCGGTTGGCGGAGATTATGACTTTCGATGTCAGGTACAGACGACAACTCTGGTCAAACTTTGAGACGTATAGAGGAGTTCTCCTTGATGACGAACTGCCAAGTTCTATAGTCGCCGGATATGAGTTCGCTTTTCAAGATACAAGAGAAGGTCTTGGTATTGCCCCCGATGTCGACGACGCCGTTTCTAATGTTCGGCCTCTACCTTTCACATCCTTTGTCCATTTTGCTGCGACCAAGAATCAGCGTCAATATATCGTGGAAAAGGCCAAGGAAGAGCCGCATCTACTCACAATACCATCACGCTTCAACCTGCTCGTAAGTGCCGCTGCCAACGGCCATTGTCGTCTGATGGAAGATCTACTTGATATGGGCGCTTCCCTCGAAAGTCTGGTATCGCCAAAAGGAAGCGCGTATCGCCTTACCTTGCCAGCCTGGCTGCTAATATTACACCGCATTGCGTATAGCCTAATTCACTTCGAATATAGGGATCAGGTATCATTTGAAGTACTCGAAACCCTGCTCCGGCACAAAGCAATTCCTCAGTGTTTCATTAAACTACATCCATGGTTTAAGCATGAAATATGTTTATCAAGGAATCAAGAGCTTGGATCTCTTGAAGCGCGGCCTTCGCTTCCTTCTAAGATTGTCATCAGTCTTTCCCAGTTGGTTGAAGAGCTGTCACCACCCAACGCGGCTGAGTTGCTTTCTCTGATGCACTGGCGAGTATCGGCATTCAAGTATTCCTGTCAGAATCTGCTAAACACAATGGCATCGAGAAAGGATTCTCAACCGGAGTTGGACCTTGCTGAGCTGTTGAGAAACACAAGAGATCGCTTGGTTCAAGTAGATATAAGCATTCTGTGTGGTGGCTGGTATTCAAGCAATGTATGGCCCGACAAATATTGAGATTATATCTGAGTCTGCAAATATGATTACTTGTTAGGAGCTGTCTTTTGATTCCTTTATGTTTCTATCAATTCTATTCTTGGACAGTTCTATTCGCATTCCGTTGTTCCTCAATTCCCTTTCGTCGCAGGTTGCTGGCATTCCCATGGCTTACTCTTGTTCTAGACTGTACCTAGGTCGAACTTGATGTAGCTCGTATCACCGATCAATGTGAGACAAGAAAATATGGAAACGACTTGATGATATTGTAGCCTTTGTGATCATATGGATCGATGAATCGGACATGCTTGACCCGACATGTCGGCGATAAAGGTGGGCCAACGCTGCCGGTTGCTGCTAAGCCTGGAAATGTACCTACTTTGTTCATAATGTTCATAATAACGTGGCGTTGTAAGGATTCTAAAGTTGTTGTACACTTAGGTACCGGTAGTCAGTCCACGACCGAGTCAGCGCTGGCAGGACGTTCGCGTGTTCTTACACCACTACTCACCTACTTATCCTGCCCATTTACCTTGCTTACCAGGTCGCGCGACTTTAAGGCAGGACTGGTCACCTACTAGATCAAGAAGGCAATGCTCTCAGCGCTTGTAGTTTCTTGCTAGTCATGAATTTATGGCCGTCGACCGCGTCCATTGCACCTTCCTTCCAGAGTACGGAGGTGAAAGGGAAGGAGCGGCTCCCGCGAAGGAAGGGACGATGAGCCATAGTCTAGATGACACCTTCCTCTCTGGTGATAATACGAAACAGGAAGAAACGATGTATGTGGATCCCTTTCGAGGGAAGGAACAACCTGTCCATTACGCCTTCCTCGTAGGAGCCAATAACTAAATAAGAAGGTGCGCGGTATAACCCCCCTTCACGGCGGAAGGATCGACCCAGTCCGTCTACCAGTCGCACCTTCCATGACAAGCGAGCAGATAAGGGCAAAGCCTCAGGACTTGAAGTCCACGACCGGTTCACACCATTCCTTGTGCTATATGATAGACTACCAAGGCGTGTGTAGGCATCTAGTAGCACTGGACGGTTGGAATTGGCTTTTGGATGCCGTCATATGCCGCAGCCCTCACTTGCACACCTCTCTGCAACAGGCGCCTACCTGGAATATGAGCCTCTCTTTGAGAGCTTTTGGTAGCCCTGTGTGCGTATATCCTCTGGTAATGGTCGGTGTAGTTTACAATATTCGGATTTTCAAGGGGCCGCAGGCCCTGATAAACGGACAATATCGGCCCACTACCGGTGTAAGCAGTTGGTATAACAGGCTTAGGTTGGGAGCCAGGTTGACACTCTTATACAAATAGAATAACACATGTCTAAACCCGTACATCCTTCCAAGGACGACTCGGGGATAAGCACAGATTCCCAGATTCTAGAATGCGATGGACATCTCTCACAATTCAAAGAAAAACTACTCATTCAAAACAGGTATCAATAACGAATGCCAAACAGGAAGCAACCACATCAAAGAAATCTATTAATCAACAAAAGAAACTCCTCACATTTCACTCGACCCCGATCTGGATCCGGACCCTGACCCTGACCCAGACCCAGACCCAGACCCCGACATGGCAGCCACATACTCCTCCCGGTCACTATCCAACGAATAACCCCCGGGATGCAACACCCTCCGATCCAACGAAGTCCACGCCATCTGCGACCAAACCCTCATCGACCTCGTATCCAGCGTCTCCCCCTCCACCTCCCCCACATCATCCGCCCCATTAGCCTCCTGCCACTGCGCCAGCCGTGTCGCCGCAAACATCCTTACCCACTCCGCCGCATCACACCCATCCGCCCCATCCACCATCACCACAAACGGCGCCATCTCCCACACCACAATCCGCGTCTTGTACATGTAATCCGCCGTCCACCCCATATACCACCGTCCCCTTTCCCCCTCTTGCAACGGGACACTCTCCATCTGCCGCGGGTCTTCCTCGGAGACCCGGAGCACGCCGTCGACGCAGAAGATCCGGCGCCGGATGGCGTCCATCCACTCCGTTGTACCGGCGGGGGACTGGTCGGGGATCTGCACGATGCATTCCCAGCGGGAGCGGTGCGGGTTGAAGCCGACGACGACATCGTAGCTGCGGCAGTTGGTTTGCAGTCTGCTGAGTTTGTATGTGATGTTTAGGGTGAAGTCGAGCATGAGCTGGCGCTCGGCGACGTTGACGTGCGGGAGTTTCATGGCGAGGCAGGTGCCGTTGGCGATGATCTCGTGTGGGTGCAGAGGGCGCGAGGGGTGTCGGGGGTAGAGGTTCCGCTGGGCGGCTTGGAAGGTTGCGAAGGACATTGTGCTGGTTGTGTTTTGGTATGTTGGTAGAAGGGTGGTTTGGTATTGGTTGCGGGGGCTTAGCTTTGGGTTGTGAAGAGGGTGTTTCTTCGGTGCTGAGTAGATCGCTTGTGTGATGGGATGGGGCGTTTATATAGACGTTGAATGGGTGAGATGAGAAAGAATGATCTCGAGATAAAGGCAGCAAGGTTGTCCATTGTGCGGCTTCGACTCATGTTTGATATCTTACATCGGGAGAGAAAGGAACTGTGGGCTGGGGTTTCATGTCTTGGTAGTCTTGTCAATACAGCGAACAATGAACAGTGGCATACTTACAAGACAGATTTGGCACAAGGAAACAAAGATTATGAACAATGGCCACTGTGGGAAATCATCAGAAATGACAAAGCCAATCGGAGTATCATGGAATCTGGTTTATGCAACCTGATGGGCTATACATCACCCTCGATGCGAGTCCTGATTTTCAATATTGACCCTAACGCTACCAGACGCTACGATGTCTATTTCTATGTATCTTAGTATCACGATCAGCACTGTTAATATGCCAGCATACGACTAGTCAGGGGTCCAGTCTTATTCTGTCGCTGTAATGTCAGGGTAGATATTCGAATGGCATCAAGAAACTTGGAAGTATCTTTGAATCTACCACGAGTGGGAGTGTCAAGGGCAATGAAGCTATACGCAAAAGGCTTAAATAAACTGTCGATGTTTGCAGTGCACGGTACTATACTTTCATGCTGCGACTGCAGTATGACGGAAGACATGCGAGTATGGACTAACTCCTTAAGTTTCTCCCTGACTCCCATTCCAGATACCTCCCAGCATCGAGGGCTATGCAATAGCAAACCGGAGGTGTCTCAAGCAGAACCAAATAATATCCCTTACGTTCTGCGAGATGTGATCAGTGCTTAGGGCGCTCAACGGCCGAGCCAGTAGATCAGTCATACAGTCGGATCAAAATCAGCCAGAGAAGGTATATAAGAAACACCGACTAGACCCACTGATTCAAGAGCGTATATAAGCCGATTATTAGCCGACAACAGTCCTCCCTGTTTGATGTTTGTGAAGTCAAGCTTACGTACAAGGCAGAAGAACTCACTAAGTACACTGATATCATTGAACTCACTATGAAGGTCATTAAAAGTCTCCCACAATATACATACCGGTGGATAACATCCGTGAGCCGAATACGTAATAGCATCTGTGAATGTGGGCAATCAGCCCCAGACAGGGTACTGGCATTGGTTAAAGCCGCTATTTCAGATTTCTCGAGAATTGCACTAATTCCTAGCACGAGGGCAGGGATCCAGCCAACCTTGTTTGGATGAGACCCTCACCCGAAGCAATAGATCAGCAGGATCGGCAAGCGAGTCGACCTGGGTCTGTGAGGATGGGTCGATGGGGACTTGGATCTGTGAATCTGGGACGATCCACGTCTGGACAAGCAGTCGCATTCCTGACTACAACCGGAAGAGACGAGTAAAGTAGGTGAGATAAAGCATGATTCATGACATTCCAAGATGGCAAATACTTTTTCAGAGCCCTGGCAAGCGTAGCAGGAAGGAACTGTGGCTCCAGTCCGTTATTTGAAGACTACAGACATGCTAGACCGATTAAGTCTAGGACAGAGTGTGAAGTTCTGTGTTTAGAATCTCCTTAATGTCTCGATTGGTATTATGAGCACATGGAACCTACTCAGGGGATTCCCCATTATCAGCGTCTTCCGAGGCATTGCAGGACCCCTTGTGGCGGGGGCGCAGAACAGTAAACTATATAAGATGGCTTGAATGCGCCTATTTACAAGACTTCGACTCAGTGTTGCAGCACCGCAAACAATCAGCTGCTGATACTACCAGTGCCCTTCTCCAAAGCCGCATTCCCCTGCCCCGGGGCAGCAGCGCGTCTCTTCCTAGCCCTGAGCAATGCGAAGCCCAACCCTCCTACAAGAACAACACCAAGCGTCACAAACGCCCCAATAACCCCAGCGACAGCATTTGACATGCCCCCTCCTCCTCCTGCTCCACTCCCCCCTTCAACTTCAGCTTCAGCACCCCCCAATTGCGCAACACAGAACCCCTGCTCACTCCCACAAACCTCACACCACTCCGCCACACTCCCAATAGCCCTCTCCTGCATCCTCTGCACAAACTCCCCCCACGAAACCGTCACCTCCTCCCCCGCAAACAGCGGAAACGCCTCCAGCGCCGCCCCGCCATCCGAGCCGTTCCGAAACAGAAACCTTACTTGCAGGTCGTCAATTTCAGTGGGGAATTCAGTCACGTTGTCCTGCGTAAGAATCTCAAACGCCATAGTTGACGCATAGTCGGGGAGACCGAAGAAATCCTCCGACGCGGTCGTTAGATTCAGTAGACCTGCAAACGCCATCATCGTGTCGTAGCTTCCGGCCAGCAGCGAGAACTTCGTCTTCTGTCCCTGGGATGTAACCGTCTCGTTGAGGTGTGAGAGGATAGCCTGCGAGAGGGTCCGCGCGCCGATCGCCAGCTCGGGACGCGAGGGGTCGAAATTGAGATCGAATTCGTGGCTGTCTGCGAGCGTGCGCAGCTGGAAGAGGTCTTCTGGGCTGACGGCGTCTGCGAGGGAGGCGTTGTGGATTGTGCCGCTGTTGATGAGGTCGAAGATATCGTAGGCGTTGGAGTAAGACATGTTGTCTTGCATGCTGGTGTAGTCGTAGACGTCCTGCAGGATCGGCCAGAATTGTTGGTAGAAGGGGCGGGTTGATTCGATGTGTTCTTGGTACGTGGCGCTGTCTGTGACGGTCTCGGCGAGGGTGGAGATCGCGGGACACTCGTCGTCGCCTTTGATCCAGATTGTGTCGGGGCTTGCTTTTTCTTCGCCGTGGAGGACGACGTACTGGTAGCCGTTGAGCGGGTTGGTGTAGCTGCTTCCGTTGGTTAGGTCTTGAGAGGCGATTTCCTCGTCTAGAACCTCGAGAGGTGGATAGAGGCCTTGCAGGAATGCGGTGGCTGTGTTGAGGAGGACGGGCTCGTCGGGGGCGGAGGCGAAGATCTGCGCGGGGACGTATTTGTCTGGTGAGATTCCGAGGATCTGCTTTGCTGAGTTGGGTGAGATGTATAGGTCGCGGTAGTCGGAGCCGACTTGGAAGTTCTGCTGCAGGCCAAGGTTTGTGAGCATGTAGCCCTTGTAGTGCTTTGAGCTGCCTGGTGTCGTTAGTGTGTGGCGGGGAAAGTAAGAGAGGGCGCTTACGATCTCCATGGCGAGTATACACTGTGACTCCGAGGATAGTTTCCGCAGAGACAGAGCCTATGAGGGCTCCAGAGAGGAGGGCAAGGGGGAGCTGTAGAAACATGGTGATGGTGGCAAAGCGGAATCTAGTGTTGGAGCTGGAGATGCGAAGCAAGACCTCTTTATACCCCCACCTTTGACATCTGCCCGCACTCCCGCGGACAGCATGCCATCTTATCTGCATCAGCCAAGAGCTCGCCAAGAGAGAAAGACCTTGATGCCCAGCCCGCGGAGACTGTTCTCCACGGAGATGATTTGTTAATCGGGTTCATATCGCTAGTCTGGCCTTGCAGAACAGTCCTTTGATAAGATGGTTGGGGGACAGCAAAGCCTCGGAGGATCTTATTTGAGAGCCAAATGCTTAGTCTAGATTCTCGGGCTGTTTCGTCTGAGTTGTGAGAGCATGACTCGCAGGTAAACCAGAGCCCTGACGCTCCGGCCCGCCCCGACACGACACAGTCCTCTCCGGACTGGGCCTCATCCTCGTGGATGAATTGAATTGAACCGGCCGCTGTATACATCCCGCGTATCCATCGTTGGATATAGATTTGATGACATGTTCGCGGTGGGGGCTACATACAATGGTCCCCCAACAATGCAGGCAGTGCACGCTGCCCATGAGATATGTCGTACTCGCTATCTCTCTGATCTCACCAGGTTTCTGAAAAGCCACAGTCGCTGATCTGAGTTCTCAGACAATATCCACAGAGTCCAGTTCTTTCCGCAGGTCAGGCGCACTGCCGAATAAGCCCTCCGTCCAACATCGTTCAATAATAGAACCAAGCCAAACACCCTCAGTGCTAGGGAGATCATCTCTCCGCGGCCAAGTCCCATTGCCATCGCCATCTGAAGAAAGACGTTTAAATATATCAAACTCGCATCTCTCCCCAGTCACCACCTCATACATCACAGCCCCCAACTGCCCGATATCCGTATAGATAGAATAGCTTTACCAGCCGTCTCCATACACGTGTCGAGAGGCAGCAGAATAGACCCTGTAAAATCACATATCTGAACATTCAGCTCGGCACCAAGAAGGAAATTCCTCGTTGCAACGTCGGCGACAATAACCCCGCGCTCATGAATGTGTGACAGGGCACGAGCCATGGAGCGAAACCAAGAGAGCTGGAGAGATCTTGACGGCTTATTTTCATTTCGACTCAAGAAGGAGCGCAGATCACCGTTTTCCATCAGGTGGAGTGTCGTGGATGTCGATGAACAGCCGAGGAAAGGGACGATGCCATCGAAATCTCCGAGGCGGTGGTAGATAGCTTGTTCATTCTGCAGGGACTCGATGTTGCCTTCTACTTCTTCGGCGCTGCTTGTGCTCCACCTGAGAGGTAGCTTAATGGCAAACATCCCTTGACAAACTACCAACCCTGTTCTTCCGATGCCGAGAACTTGATCCTGGGGGAAGGAACTGATATGTTTGACTCGACTGGAGGACGTCATTTGGAGAGAATGATTGTGAAGAAGGTTTGTTAGAAGGGTACTTATCACATAGCTGCGGGCTGCGGTTTAAAGTCTAGTCAGAAGGAGAGTCGGGAGAGGCACGTGAGGATGAGCAGCTAGATCCATCCATGCGGTATGCAAGCTGCTGTATTTGGTTAGCAGGACTCGAGCGGGAGAGGGGGCATTTTCTGTACAGTGAGCAGAGACGATGGGAAACAGACCAGACGCACAGCTTCATACTTTATCTTTGACCATGTCGAGACCTTAGCTTCCAAAGTCAGCGCTGGAGCAACACTTACTTGCTAGTAATATTGAAATCGCGTGAGGCGCACCTGGCCGAATAGGTTGATGGGTCTTTACTCACGGCATGATATTCCCAGATACTAACTACCGATGAAGTCTACGGCATAGGACTTGTTACCCACAGCGAATACGGCTTGTTTATATCTTGAGTTCAATTCAAAGGAACATCGCAGTGTACCGCAACATCAATCATACATGCATACAAATGCTACTCTTTATTACGCGGAGGATGATACAAATCCACGAAGTGAAGACCAAGTAAATGCATGCAAGATCCATTACCTAGATCTAGATCATACAGTACAATATAATGGAAGGTAAAAAATATACAAGAGCAAGCCCTGCGACAGCATGGTCGCTATTAAATCCCTATCCTATCCTATGCTCATTTCCCATCGTCAGACGTCAGACATGGCAATCCCCACACCACTCCCGAAGAGACGCTTAGATAGCGACAGCAACGGCAACAGCAGCAAGGGCACCGACGTAGGAGAAGCGCTCCTTGTTGGCAGCACCGGTGAAGTCAGGAGGAGAAGGACCATCAGTGGGGGTACCAGTCTCAGTGGGGGTGGGGAGGTCGGTGGGGGAGGGGAGAGTGCCGGTAGGGATGACCGGGGTGGAGGTGGAAGTCTCGGTCTCGGTCTCGGTCTCGGTGGCAGTGGGCTCGCCGGTGGTGGAGGTCTCGGTCTCAGTCTCGGTGGCAGTGGTGGTGGTGGTGGTCTCGTCGTCACCGCCGTCGCCGCCGTCCTCGACGTCAGCGTAGGCGTCAATGCCGCGCTGGATGGCGTTGGTGATGCCGGCGGAGAGCTCGGCGGCGATTTCCTCGAGGGCGGCGGGGACCTTGGAGGAGATAGCCTCGGCGAGGGCCGCGGCGGCGGCGTACTGCTGGTCAAGGGAGGTCTTGACGGCGCCGCCGGCGCCGGCCTCGACGACGAGGTCCTGCTTCTCGATCAGGCCGTCGATGACGACGTCGACCTGGTCGATCAGGTCCTGGACGGGGCCGGTGAGGGCCAGGGCGTCGGCGTTGGAGAGGTCAGGGCCGGAGTTGACCTGCTCGACAGCGCTGTTGATGGTCTCGACGAGGGTGTCGGAGGCGTCCTGGACGGGCTGGGGGTCGGAGCCGTCGAAGGCGTCGACGGCGGAGGAGAGCTCGCTGACTTGGCCGGAGATGGTCTCGATGATATCAGCGGGGGAGGACTGGCGCTTGGCCGGGGTGGCCATGGCGGCGGTGGCCAGAGCCAGGGTGAACAAGCCGGAGAACTTCATGGTGCCGGTGGGGTGGTGATTATTGAATTATTGTAGAGGGGTAGTATATATATATAAACAGTTTGATAAACGAGTGCCCGGGACCGAAGCTGTGTAACGAAAGAACCAGATCGAGTTGACTACTGAAGAAGAAAAGAGAGAGAGGGAGGGAGAGGTCGAAAGAGGGCTTATATATAAGGTGGGAAGCAGGCCAGCCCAGACAGGAAAAGAGCTCACATGCACACACGGGACCGAGGCGAGGCCGAATCAGGGGAAGGCAAAAGGCAGAGAATGATATTATTAGCAAGATTGGAACAGGAATTAGCGTTATTGCGATCAATGGGGAGATTCCAGCAGGATCCAGCAGGGCCCAAGACCAGGGATATTCAGGGAATGCAGCCGATGGCGGCATCACGACTGGTGATCGCCATCGATGCTTGTCAAAGCGAGATTATCCACAGGCAAGAATATTTCGGCGTTTCAGGAGGCCATTTCTTTGGCCACCGCGACCCAAGGGTCGAGGTGTTTCACGGGAGGAATACAGTTGCAGCGGAGGCGTACAAAGTGTTGAAAGTACTCGATGAGCAAAGAGAAAAACAAATAGAGCCTATCATTGGCACAAGGGTCGAGAAGCTCTCAGAGAGAAGTACAGCAATGTAACATAACCGGCCCGCCCCCGGATTCTCATTTGTTCTTGGCTGGGAGTGGTAAGCGACTGTAGTGTACTGTAGTGCACTGTAGTGCTCTGTAGTGTAACTGTTTGGGCGGATCCACTGCATGGTTCAGGGCCAGTCGTTTCCCTGCAAGTGAGACAAACCAAGATACCCCGCAGCTAACAAGAAATAGCGCTATCCGTTTCTTCGTCGACGGCGACCAGACCGGCCGCATTAGGGAAACCCCCCGGTTCCCCCATGTCTTGGTAATCTCCGTCAATCTGTCACCGGATTTATTTGTCCGTCTGCTGGAGCATTTTCTCGAGTCTTCTCGAGTCGGTGCTAACTGGAAGAATCTCGATACGGGGGAGAGGGATCCTGCGAAAAACTCCCGGCCATGTCGATCGCGTACCTGACAGGAAAAGGCTGATGGAGTGTTCGTCGGAGCAAATTCCCTGGGTCAGCCTGCGAAATTTTGGAGGCGAGCCCCGGATTTTCTGCCCAGTGCCCACCTTCACGAGTTCATTAATTCGATGGCGTGCGGGTATCCAATCATTCCGTGCTCTCAACTCTCCAGTGGCGACTTTGGAGGCGTTTCTTGGTCCATTGATTTGGTGGAAGTAACGGTGCCCTCGACAGCCCTTACTCCCTACTCCGTACTGTCCTGTGCAGCTCAAGCTCAACATCATACTCAGGGGAATTATCGCTCATCGCCACCACCTTATCGCTATCGCAGGAGATCACGATAGAGGCTGAATCAATATCAATGCACTGTTTCCTGCAATTCCGAAAAACCTCCAGTTGCACCAAACAAGGCCGTTGCCGAGGCTTCCGGCGCCTCCTATGTCACAGACACAGACAGCTCTTTGTCTTTGTGCATACTGCATAACAATTCAAACGTGCAATGCCTTGGAATCGTTCTGTCGCCTTCCCAGATCTACAGCAAGACAGTCTCTTGGCCGTCGTACACTTCACCAAGAATCATTGTCCAACGCTGCAAATGGCATCATCTTCCAGAATATCCTTGCAGGGCCTACGCGGCCTCGAGCTCATCACCAAAGCAGCCCTCGGGTTGGACAGAGCACTCTGCAATTGGCCCCGTCTCAGCCAGTCAAACCCCGTTTAGGCATGAGTCGCGAAATTGGCGGCAAGGGTAGCCCTGTGCGAGGGAGCTAAAAACACTTTAATATCCAGCTCGTCACATGGTCAGAGCACATGTTGGTAGAACCGGCAAGCGGCCAGCCTCCCCGAAATCCCCTCCTTGCGCAATAATTCCATCCTAGCAAGTGGCGTCTGACGCACTGACGCCAAGTGCACTTTGTTGTTCTCTCGAGTCTCGCTGACTCTACCTTTCGATGCCGTTGGTGTTGACTCAACTGCCATCCCGGTTTGCCCCTGCGCAAGCCTTTTACGCTCGCGCCTGCTCGCTCAGCTCACTTATGCACCTAAAAGACGATTCCCGCCATCTTATATTACCTCAACTGCGCTATTGAAACCGTCGCTGTAGCTACTGTCAGATGGCTGGGTCTAGAGCGGACGGGATCGCATCGTACCGTATTCCTTGCGTGATGCCGTGTCAGGCGTGATTTTACTGGGAACGCTCGACATGCGTATTTGTCCAACCTCTTCTCCATATTAATAACCTGACTGACTTCCACGCCCAACCCCATCGCAACCGTCATTCGAATCGCAGCCGCCTCCGCTCTGATACTCTCCTGCACGTCATTGTTTCTCGAGGCTGGCATTGCGATTTTGACTGCTAAAGGTTCTTCGAGACTCATCCCAGACTCGAGTGAGCCAGCGCACCGATTGATCTACTCGACCGGCTACTTCGCTGCCATCGCGACAGTGTCGCACTACGACGGCGTGCTGGGTGGGCTTTCATCGTCATCGCTTTGCCTTCATCCGATTGACGGTCTACCCAATATCCAGAGACCCCTCACACTGCGGAGCGGGGGGTTCTACCCCCCCCCCCCCAGCTCCAACGCTCTGTCAAGGGCGCTGTCTCGTCAGCCGAATAACCCTTGCTAAAGACACAGACTTCGAAACAACTGGGTCGTTCAACTTCATTCTCTCACCAGCCCAGGCGCGCATCCTCTCAGCCCAACTTGTCACTCTCTTGTTCTCTCCACGCTACTATCTGTATCTAATCATGGTCACCAGAAGTCGTCCTGCATTCGCTTCATCCCGAATGAGTGAACAACATCGCTTCAAGCTAATAGCGACAGCAGAGTCCTTCACCCCTCACGCTTCCCTGGACCGTCTTCACAGAATGCCACCACCGCACCCCTCCCTTGCACCGCGGAGTCAGATAAAACCCGAGACCAGAGTTGCAAACTGAAACACTTTCGAAACGCTCTACCACGCACCGAACTGAATACCGGCGCAGGCGATTTTACTTACCTTCAGGCTTCACTTTGGTTACGATGATTCAATCCATTCCCCAGCCTTGTAGACTCGACCCTGTAATACAATAGAGAAAACCCGCGCTTCCCGACCTTCCTGCCTACTCCCGAGGTCTCTGTCAGGCCCAGTGGACTACCCTGCCATCTCATCCTATATATGTATATCACCTGCCACTCACACTCTATACGCAGTTATGCAGTTTTATATGTAACATATCATCATTCCTCGATCTCAATACCACTACGCAAATCTGCACCAAAACCCAGCTCGTTACGCCGACGCGCAGTGAACAGCGCCCATTTTCATAGATCCCGATCCAGTAGGGAAGTGGTGAACCAGCATGGTCTTCACCAAGTCTGCAGAATGAGAAAACTTCAGGCGACTTTCAATAAATAGATAACCGCCCTCCTCCTGAGACAGGCAGAGAGGGGCCGGGGAAATGTAACCAGCCCTATCAAGGCAAGCATGTTACCTCCAATAAACCTATCTTGCTCCTACTTCCGCTGCTTAAGAAATAAAACAGTAGTAATGTGCAGGTCGGGGCAGCGAATGGCTCGTAAGATGGAGATGGAGATGGAGACAGGGGAGCATGCGGTGCCAATTCTCGTACTTAACAGGGTTAACTTCGAATTAGAGTCTGGATTCTGGATGCGAGTTGATGGATACGTCTAGTGCAGCTATTATAGATAGTGTGTCGCCGTGATGTTGGTTCTTGACTTAGATGATCGCGGGTGAGGGGGATATATATAATAGGAGAGAAACTCAACTAGCAGACTCCGCGCCCCATCTTTTGCTTGTTACTTGTAAGTCAATATTCTTATAACAGAATTGAATAGGTTCGACAATGAATTCGCTGAGATTTATAGACCTCTGTATGTAGAGTGTGTATGGGACTGATGTATGGGACTGACTGGTGTTGGCTGGCGATATGCCCTACCCAAAACGACAAGCGCTGTCCACATTGCCATTGAAAAGCTTCTTCACCAACTAAACTATGGATGGTTACCGCAGGATTACAGCTGTAATGAGCACGGCTGAGCTTATGCATGATTTGCATAAACAACAGGATGTCGGCACCCTGCAAAATGTCGCGCCGTCTGCTCTTCACATGCAAGAGAAATAAATAGCATACGAGGTAAGTAGAGCCAACGCGCATCACACGAGTCGCGTGTACAATGGGACTATTTTTCTCCTCTTCTTTCTCTTTTATCTCTATCTAAACACCTGTCCTGCGAAGAGATTGAATGAATCACTCTGCTCTGAGATATTAGCATCCTTGAACACCCTCGCGAACTTAGATACTTGGACTAGAATACCTGGTTGTTAATCCTTTTGATAGCTGTGGAAGAACTGCTATTTTACCATAATGCTATGGGTCAGTGCGATATCCCTCCCAGTGTCCCTCCGCATCTACCTCTTTGAACTTCTCCCTCTCGCCTCGCATTCGACACTCAAGACTTGCCATCCGATTCGCTCAATAGAACAGAACTGTTAGCAGCGAGGCCGTGAGCTGCGGGAACGGTCGAACACAGATTGCGGTCAATACCGGTCTGATGAGCATTTGGACCGAGATTTGAAGAGGGCGGCGAGGTTGCGAGCGTGCGCGTACCAAGCTGTCTTCGCTTGAGGGATTCGATATTTTAGATGCTGCGCGGAGGGTGAGGCGGCGGTAACTTGGTCAGACTTGGTCGTTGAAGGCAGACCGGGAGGTGTCCCAGCTGGTGGTGTTATAGATGCAGGTGACCACTTTTTATTGTCTCAGTAGGAAACTGCCCCTGAATACGACATATGCTGTGACAAAAGCACGGATTGTCCAGAGGAGGATTGGAAGTCGGGAATCAAGATGGCACTGCATATACTGGAGCTGACCACTTTCAGATTGAGATCATGTCGATAAGTTCCGGGCGAGCAGTCCGTGAAGAGGTTTTCGAGGGTGTCTCTGCATTCACACTGTGGACACTCGTATCCGGCTTGACGGGTCGTTTCTGCTCCTGCCTTTGACGAGAAAATAGCAACAGCTTCGAGTGTCCGGCCTTGGCATTATGCAGCACATGGAGAGTGCGCGCTCATTTCAATAGCCAGAAATATGAGTTATGACTGCGAGGTCAGCTTCGGGCTGGATGCTGACTGCAATTTGTCCTCGTATTTCGCGATGTACCTCTGGGGCGAAAGGGCATCGCAAGGTTGCAGTTCACGGTTTTTAAACGACACCACGGGCCAGCCACGATGGGAGGCGATGGCTCAGTGCTGGGGGCATTCGTGACAAATAGTCAACCCTGAAACCATTCATGCTATTTTCTCGATTCTATACAACCGAGTCCGTGCAGGCTATATGCAGTGCTGCGAACCAAGATGCGGGGCATCTCGACATCGTGTTAACCGGAGAAAATGCCGAAGGATCAACGCTCTGGACCGCGATATGACACTGCTAGTGGCTCCAGATCCTGCAATGGGACGTCTTATTGGATCCTCCAGCCGGCCGGCAGTCTTTATGGGGATGCCGCAGGGTCCGGCAATGCATCCTGATGATGTGTCTCAGCTTGCCAGCGGAATCCGTAAGCCGACAGTATTCTCATCAAATCTTCTTCCCCAGATCAGCCCAAAAGTAGAGAGGAGCACCATGTATTCACTCTCTGGAGGCTGTGGCTACTGTCTTTCCAATCATATTTATTGCGATCTAGTCTCTGGTAGCTCGCTCTGTCCGACATGTCGCAATTTTGATATCAAGTGTCCTCCTGTTCCTTCCACAGAGTAGGTCGAACCAGACTGGGGTCAAACATCGTCTAACGTTTGTTCTAGGAAGCACGACGTAATATCACCAGAAGCAATTCTACCCCAAGGGTTATACACAGACAGTCGATTTGATCTCTTCAATGACGCTCCGTCGCCCATCCACTGGATGGTCCCTCTCGACCATTACAAACATGTCGCCCACGACCTTCTTGGGTATCATGTATCAACCCTTCCCGACGTTGTCGCACCGACTCCGACCTCCACCCTACCCGCATTCATCCAGCAACTGCCTTGTATAGCAGACGACGATGTGCAGTTCCTCGCAGGAAAAGGCGTGTTCAATCCACCGCAAGAGAGACTGCAGAACGAGCTGCTGAAGACGTTCATCCTGCATGTGCATCCGTACCTACCAATCTTAGACCTTCCAGAGTTCCTGGGATCAATCGCAAACCACAACCACTCCCCTGTCAGCCTCTTGCTATACTACGCAGTGATGTTCTCGAGCATCGCTTTTGTTGACCCTGAGCATATTCACCGCGCCGGATATCCGTCTCGAAGAGCGGCTCGCCAGGAGTTCTTTCAAAAAGCACGAGTAAGTAGTCTACCTCGTTTTGATTCTTTAACTCACATGCCAGGTCTTATACGATTTCGACGTGGAACACAATCGAGCCGTTATTATACAATCTGTTCTCCTCATGACCTACTGGCATGAGACGCCAGAAGACCCGAAAGACTTCCGACACTGGCTTGAAATTGCCCTCTCGCAGGCAGCGATGATCGCATTTCCAGATGCCGACCGCTGGAGCAACGATACCACAACCTCCGGACTGTGGAAGCGCATCTGGTGGTGCATGTACACCCGAGATCGACTTGTGGCGTTGAATCTGCGGCGGCACACGGTCATTAGCGACGAGGAGTTCACCGTGCCGCTACCTACTCTCGCAGATTTTGACATCCAGCAGTATCCGGAAAGGGTTATCAGAATGCTGGGGGGATGTGCGATCTTGAGCCATCTAGAGCAGCAGGAGCAGCTGGCGCAAATGTTCATCGAGAAGTGCAAACTGTGTCGCGTGCTCAGTGACATCGTCGCCCCTGTATCAGACAACTCCATGCCTGCCACCACCTACCATAGCACCGCTCTTGTAAAATGGCACAGCGATCTCCCCAGTGATATTCATTACCAGGAACCTCCATCACAACCCCTCTCCGAAGGAGAACGCGCCCTCTTCGCCTACCGCGCCTGGCTCAAGATGCTCTACCTCACAGCTTCACGAGCGCAACATCGCCAAAACCCGCAAAGCTCCATGCCATCACCAAATTCCCCTGAAGCAAGCCTCCAATCACTAACAAACTCCATCGCCAGCATCGCCGAAGGTCTGCATCAACACGACCTCATCCACTGCCTTCCAACAACCACCGTCGGCCTCCTCATGCCCGTCCTGGCCACGCACTTTATGAACATCCGGTCGGAAACGCCTGATCTGTGGCAGAACGCATTCCAATCGTTATATCAGTGCTTGAAAGCCCTCGAGAAACTAGGCGAAGTGTACGCGCTCGCGGAATCCATGGCGACGTTCTTCCAGTCTGCTATCTGCGGGGATGAAATCAAGCTCAGCGCTAACGGGGGGATCGAGAAGGACTTTTTGGAGAGAGTGCTTACGCCGGGTGAGATGCAGGGGTTTGAGGATCTCGTGCGACAGGAGAGGTCTCTTGTTAAGTAATAGGAAGTACATAGTCAGCTGGAAACCAAAGCAAGGGGTTCTTCGCCGTAGACATTCCTGTACCGGTGCCTGTCGCGAAAGCAGTGACACATTCACCCATCAAATAAATTCTCCTCTACCCCGGTCAAAACTCTGATCGCCCTGTTCTCTCTAACTCTAACAGGAGAACAGTAACTTGTTGCGAAGAATGATAGGCTGGGGATTGTGCAACCCCCACTTGGAAGCTATCACGACATTTATCGCAAATCAGTGCAATCGCCGAGGGTCCTTATGAATACGAGCCTTTCTGCATTCAACACCTCATCAATCATAGGTATCATCCAGTTCTCAAACATCTAGTTCACCAACATGGCTTTATGGAAAGACCAAGCCTCACACACGAATAATGAAGTCGATGAGGGTTCGCCGTCGGCATTCCGACCTGATGGCGATCACGACGGTGGCCATGACGATGACCGCAACCACGATCCGTTGACAGCGCCACTAAAGCGCAGACTGCACTCGAGGCATCTGCAGATGATTGCTATCGGCGGTACCCACCTCTCACTTTGACCTTTACCTCTGTCATTTGAAATAAAAAGTTTCTGACAAACACCAGGAATCATCGGCCCAGGCCTCCTCGTCGGCTCCGGCAAAGCATTCAGCGAGGGTGGCCCTGCGGGAGTGCTGATCAGTTTCTCGCTCGTGGGAATTATTGTTTACTTTGTTATGTATGTCATCTTACCCTCACTCGTCCAGTTGACGGTATAAGGCTGGACAGCACCGTGCTGATACGGTACCTCCAGGCAAGCCCTCGGCGAGATGGCCACCGCAATTCCCGTAACCGGCTCGTTCACAGAGTACGCGCAGCGGTTTGTCGACGATGCCCTCGCATTTGGACTGGGCTGGGCTTATTGGTATCTTTGGGTTACTGTACGCTCCCATTTGCTTCTGCTTCACTGTCTCTTGAGCTGTTAGGGAAAGCAGATACTGATGAAACAGGTCCTGGCAAACGAATACAACGCCGTCTCCCTGGTCATCATGTACTGGACAGATACAGTCCCGCAGTGGGCGTGGATCCTCATCTTCTGGTTTCTATTCCTGGGGCTGTCGAACTTCGGGGTTAGAGAGTATGGCGAGATGGAGTTTTGGTTGTCGTTGTATGCTTCTCCTTCTTTCATTTCTTCCTTTTGCAATCCATATATTCGAGAGAATATTCTGTGGATCATGTGCTGATGCTGCGAAGAATCAAAGTTATATCGCTCATAATCTTCTTCATCCTCGCCATCTGCATCAGCACCGGCGGCATCGGCGACGAGGTCATTGGCTTCAAGTACTGGAATGAGCCTGGTGCATTCGCGGACTCGATTAACGGCGTCGCGAGGACGTTTGTCGTTGCTGGGACGTTGTATGCGGGGACGGAAATGTATGTTCTTCCCCCCATTCGTCATACTTTCATCCAGAGGAATATCGGTATTGATCAGGACGAACTACAGGGTCGGAATCACAGCCGGCGAGTCAAGCAACCCGCAACAAGCCGTCCCCAGGGCCATCCGACAAGTCTTCTGGCGGATTCTCGTCTTTTATATCGGTATTCCCCCAACCAACCAAAAACAAAGACAAATCCTCTAACACACAACGGCCAGGAACAATGTTCTTTATCGGCATCCTCCTCCCCTACACCGATCCCCGTCTTCTAAACGCCACCTCCTACGGCGCAAACAGCCCCCTCACCATCTCCCTCGCCGACGCAGGCATCGCCCCGGCCGCACACCTCATCAACGCCCTCATCGTCATCAGCGTCGTCTCCGCAGGTATCGGCTCGCTGTACGTCGCGTCCCGCACAATCCTCTTCATGGCGCGCAGCGGAAAGGCACCCAAGTTCCTAGGAAGAACGAACAGCCGCGGTGTGCCCTGGGTTGCGCTGATCTTTTCAAATATCTTCACCTGTATTGTGTTTCTTACTCTGGGTGAAGGGGCGGGGAGGGTATATAGCGCCCTGATTACGCTTTCGGGTGGTATGTTTGTCTTATACCTACCGCCCTCTTACTACTTACCCTCTTCCCTGTGCTTTTTTTAGAGCTACGCTGATGGAAGTCTGTGACAGTGGCAACTTTCCTAGTCTGGACCTCCATCTGCATCGCGCACATTCGCTTCCGCCGCGCATTAGCTGTCCAAGGGCAATCCCCGTCCTCCTTACCGTTTCGGGCAGCGTTGTATCCCTACGGGACGTACTTCGCATTGATTCTGAATGTCTTTTTGATTTTCTTCCAGGGGTACACGGCGTTTTTGAACCCGTTTAGCGCGGAGGACTTTGTGATTAATTATATTCTCCTGCCCGTGTTTGTGGGGTTTGTGGGTGGGTGGAAGGTGTGGCATCGGACGAGGTTTGTGAGGCTTGAGGAGATGGATATTTGGAGTGGGAGGAGGGAGAGAGTTGATAATGATGTTGGGAGAGAGGGCAAGGGGAAGTGGCAGGGTAAGGGGTGGAGGGGGAAGCTGTTTAGGGGCGTTGTTGGGTGAGGGTTCTAGTTTATTATCACGGATAGTCTGTTTAAACGGCAACAGCTATGAGAGGCATTGTGATACAGATCCAAAGGGGCCGATTAGGGCAATCTGGCACTCCGTGCCCTAGACAACAGCACCGCAATACGCATCTCGGTATATCCATGGGAAATAGCTCTGGTTTCTCAGACGGCAGTTGTACACATGTCAAAGTGCTGCAAATAGCTGTATAGACAATCCGGAGTACTTGTTAATCCTCTCATTGAGCGCTGTGCAACCTGCGCGAGGAGGTGGACTGTCAGTATAAAACGCCCCTGTCTCTATCCCTCAGTACTGCTGTTCTCTCAGTCCTTCGGGCTGGGACAATCGCAACGCACCTGCTTCTTCACCACCCCCGTTTGATGTGCCCTAAGTATCATGTGTAAGATTGAGGTCTATTTATGTCCTCAAGTCTTCCCTCCCAGGATATGGCATCATTGAAATCATTTTCCTGACTGGTTTCCTGATCATTCGGATTCAAGAGTGCTTTGATTTTTCGAATAAGCTCTATTTCTTCGTCGTTTTGTCCCTCAGGAAGTGAATCAATCTTTTTTGCGTAGCGACGTGTTCGTGACTGCTCCAGATCCTTCAATATAGACGGCGCGTAATAGACCAGAAGGCCAAGAACGCTGGTCGCAATATAGACACCGAATATCCTACGGTATGATTCTCGAGGCCTCTGGGAGTCCAGCTCGTTGAACGCTAAACATCCGAAATAGATACCCAGTCCAATTATGAAAGACCCTAGCGCGTACTTCAAAAGAACGGTCGGTGCTTTGACCATAAGGATAGAATGAAAGGAAGCGATTCTCCATCGATTATGGCTCCTGAATCTCTCGAGCATTGACTTCAGCTCTCCCATCCTTTGTGCCTTGTTCGCTCCATCACCGACATTCGGCTCTCGTAGTTCTGAAATCGATAGTTCCAGTTGATGCTCGAGCCGACGAAGGCTTTTCGAGCTGCTGGGCCTACTAAAGAAATCCTTGACATCTTCAGCAGTAAAGAAACTACTCATCCTTCGTTGTACCAGGCAAGCGTAAAAGACCGATAGACCTCCAGCTGTCAAGCTCATGACAAATGCTGCCTGTGCACTCCAGTGGACCTGGTTAAGGTCTTCAAGCCCTAAGGCTGTAATGGCAACTTGTGCCACGATAGCTGCCTTTTATACCAGTTAGAAACACCGTCGACCATGATCAGGACACTTATGCCTCAGAACCTACAGCGACAGCCAACATTGTGCAATCCTCCGACGTTGATTTTTGTAAGGAGAGCGCCTCCTCTGCTCTGCCACCAAGAATATGCTTCTCAATACGTTCCACAATCTGCCTAGCGTCAGGGAACATGGCCGTAAGCATCAATGCCTGCAGCACACCGAACCTCTGGCGCAGGCTGGCGTAGTTCATGCGCAGTCGACGCAGCGTGACAACTTCCCTGACTGGGTAAATCGGTCTTGTCGTCACGCACGAGTCATATACTGCCAGAATAATGGCGATGGCTGCAAGGAATGATCCGGCAACTCCAATTCCCGAGAAACGGGACATGATGGGATAGAGAATCTTTCGTATGCCAGTACAGATCAAAGATGATAAGATAGAGAGTAACTTATGGTGCCAGAGTTGATGGAACACAGTCGCAGCAACTTCATCCTGATGACCGAGCTGTTCAACCTTGGAGGCTGGGCTCACCTATCATTACAGCTTACGTACCTGCACCTCATTGGTCACTGGTAATCTACTGACTGTGTACAGCTGCACATGCTACGCCCACGCGCGCTTCTCATTTGCCGTGTTTTTATTTTTCTTGCTGGCTCTAGCGAACCTTAGCATCTTATCGCTGCGTGAATCGTCCTCCGCGCTCATCTTTCATTGGCAGCTGGTCGATGCTGCTCAGCCTTTCTTATTGCGACGACCTTTTATGCCGCCACGAAGGGAACGAAGAGGGCTCAAGGCAGATATGGCGAAAGCATCAAGCTTAAAGAAGCTTTTTGGGGATTGAGGACTAATCACAACGTTATAGTAGACTCCATCCCGTAAAATCTACTCGCCTCCTGCTGCTGGACAAGGATTATAAGGACATTCCCCCGCGCCGCTTCCCTGAGTTTGCGCAGTGTGCCCTGTCGTCCTTCGCCAAACCTTGATGCATTCCGCGGCTACCAAGACCTTATATACCGCGATACTACTCTCTGGAAGTATCTATTCATCCAGTCACCCTATGGCTACTGCGCATGTCCAAAACTCCCACTCGTCATCGCCTGCTGACACTTCGCCAGAATCGCAGCCTGCCTCGAAACCTCCGCCAGCGCCCCAACAACCTGCCTATTCCCATCAACAAAGCCATACAGCGCATACGGAATCCCGACATCAGTGCAGAACTCCTGCACCAGTTTCTGCGTCCGGCGGAGATTATGCCTCGGGATCCGCGGATACAAATGGTGCACAACCTGGAACTGCAACCCGCCGTGAAAGAAATCCAGCCACTGCGGACAATCAATGTCCATTGTCGTCCGGATCATTTTCTGCGGGAAGGACTCCGTGGGCCCGAGGTCAGCCATGCTCATTGCAAAGTGCGAGAGGGTGAGCTGCACGTGCAGCGGCGCGGCAATCATATGGCTGACCATGAAGAAGGCGAAGCGGTCCCAGTTCGTCGGGATGGATCTGTAGATCACCAGGTAGCCGTACCAGTACCAGAAGACGAATTGGCCGGTGATTTCGAGGTACCAGTGCCACCAGGCTGGGCCTTTGCGCGGGGCTTGCCCGCCGAGCAGGTACAGCCAGGCTAGGCGGTAGAGGTTGAAGCGGCCGAAGAGCATGAGCGGGTAGTAGGCGTAGTGTTGGAACTTGACAGCGAATCTTGCGACCGCGTCGTACTCCATGAGGTGTTCGTAGTATGTTGAGCGTAGGCTGCCGAAGAAGCGGTGCGACAGGGCGAGGAATGGCAGGTATTCGACGTCCGGGTCGTTCTCGGGAGAGTTGGTGACGATGTGGTGGACGTTGTGGTTGCGCTTCCACCACCCGATTGACAGGCCGCCGAGGTAGTCGGCGACGAACATCCCGATCAGGGTGTCGATGTGGAAGTTGTGGGTGATCCCGATGTGGCCGGCGTCATGGACGACAAAGGCGAGTTGGTGGAAGAGCGCTCCCAGGAAGACAGCGCTTAGAGCGTACCAGCCCCAGTGAAAGGTAAAATACATGCAGGCGGCGATAAGGGAGTACCGGCAGGCCTCAACAGCGTACGCACTATAGCTGCAGTCGTACAGGCCTTCGGCCTTGATGCGGTCATGCAGAAGACGGTACTTGGCCACGATGGCGTCCTGCGTCTCGTGGTCGACGGGTGGGTATTTCTCTAGGTCCAGGCTAATCTTCTCTCGCGTGAGGGTATTGAGGTGTGCCATTCCGTCGTTTTCTTCAGCGGACGACGCGGAGGTCACTGAAGTCGAGCTCGACATGCCGTCTTGGAGCCCACCTCGGTGCCGCAATCCAGAGCGATCACTATCAAAAACCAGCGATGCACCGCGAGAGTCATCAGAGGAGACAGAATCGTCGGCATTGTGCTCGGTATTATCAACCAGCGACCGAAACTTTCCGCCTTGGATCGGTGGTATAAAGTTCGTCCATCGCCCTTCTATCCTTCCAATGCGATAGCGGCTCATCTTCTGCTTCGTTTCGGCGGAGTGTAGCCTTGACACGAGCATGTCAGGATATGACAGAGTTATAAGTGATAGAACTCACGCAGTAACCTCGTCAGTGGCATCGCGACCGACCATATGCAGGATCGACTTGTCACCGCCAGGGTGGTATGGAATCCAGCCATTGGCCTTGATCACGAATTGATCGAGAATGAAGATTTTGCCGCCAGCGGCAATCAAGTCTTCGATCTCTCGGCGAGATAGCAGCGGTGGCGATATATTTGCCATGTTGGCTGAATGGCTGGTTGTTTGAGGTCAAAAGGATTGTTGAGCTCTTTGTTTACCGCTGCCTAGAGAGCATCACGTGGATCGTGGCGCAGCAGGGGGGCATCATGCCAGAGTCAGACACTCGAGAGAGTCTTTTGGCCCATCAATCCGCAGCAGCAACTCCTCGATCATCACCACCAAGCTCGCATGCTGCTGCGGTATCCTCTCAATCACCCCGCTAGCCAGGCTCAACATGCCACCGTTGCTCCAGCCAAGAAAACCCGGGCTCAGTCCAGATAGGACGGATCGCGACATACATACAGCCCAATCAAACTGAACACGACTAACCAGACACCCCAGGAGACCAATAAGAATTGCAAACTCTGCCATGCACGAAGGAGCATCCTCGCTCTGCGCGGCACAAACACCCTCGGGGGTATCTATCGCGCGTAGCTGGAGGTGAATAGCGAGACAGATGGCCTGGATAACGCCCAAAAGACCTTGATGGCAGGATAGAGTAAGAAATATCAGGTCTGAGCTTAGGGGCCCGCTAGCCTTAGGGCCGGTGACGCTCCAGCCATCTCCAGCTCTCGAGTCGTCTTCGTCCGAAATGCGGCGCAGGCTGTGCATGATGATGCTTAACTTGTTTGTTGCTTCCAGTAGCTTTTGGACGTGCGGTGATGAGACGGTTAGCGCATTGCTGTTATCCTGAGCGATGGCACTGGCGGATTGGAGAAGCTGGGTGTCTAGTATTACTAGCTGGGTGGCCCATGCTTCTATCTGCGGGACAATTGCAGAGCTCTGGGAGAATACTGGAGGGTCGTGCATCTCCATTAGTCTGGGATCCTCGAGGAACGATGTTTCACTTCTCGGCATCGCGACATCAAGCTCACTGAGAGATTTGTTGGATGATGAGAAATTCAAGTCCCAATCAGGCGTGTTGTTTGAGATGCAAATATCAATGTCAATGTCGGCGGTTGCATTGTCAAAGTATACGCCCGCTATCTGGTTCTCCATGCCAGCTGAGAACTGCATGCTCTCTGCGATATCAGACAGGCTATCCGAGGGCGTTGCGGTGAGGTAGACCTCTGCTGGGTCTATGTCTATAGGGCGGAGGGACGGAGTCCAGGTCTCCGGCTGGCGAAGTCGACGAGAGCCTGAGATAGGTCGGCCGAGTTTCTGTTTTACTATCGCGCTGTCAGTGACTGACTTCCAAGATTGTTTATTCCCTCTTTCCCTCTGCGGGAATGCGGCGGAACACTTACGACTGTACACACAGCTCATTCCTGCTTTATTGCAACGCTCACAGGTGTAGATAGATTCGGCTGTATCCCGCAGCATCTTAGCAGGGAGGCATCGCACCTTCTGGTGGCGGCACCGATCGCAAGACCGACGGTTCATCTTTGACCAAGTTGCGTATATCTTTGGTTTAAACAGACACCGGTATGTTAGCCTGGTTGCAGGAACATACTTGTAAGATGCATGGCGGCTCTTAAATATCAGTAGACCATCTCTGGCAGGATAGCAGCCTCTTATCTCATCGCCATGTCATGGGTTCCTAGTGTTGCACAGGGCTGGCGCCCAGCATGATCCCAGTCAGCTTACCTGAAGAACACCTACCCGGCGAATCTCTCGCTGCAGATAAAGCAGACTTACCGTCGTGGCGCCTGACACGGCATCAGCGTGGCGATTGTGTAGTGCCGGCGGCGCAGGCTTACCGTTTCACCATCCCGGGCAGCATTTCCTGGCAGCGGTTATATAGTTGTGCCGGTAGCTGTTGACAGTTCAGAATCGTAGCAGACGGCATTACGCTCTCTGACTCGGTCAATCAATCAAGTAGATTCGGGTTTGAAAGGATATTACAAAGATTAGTATAAGACATTGTAGCCCTAGAGTGAGGTAGTCCGCCAGAATCGAAATCTGACGTGGATGCCATGCGATGAGGATCTGGACATCAAACACCCGGTGTAGATTCGCAAACTGATAAGCGCTTCTGTCAACTTGTTTCATGTTCGAGGGCTGTCATCATTTGCTGACCGAGGCTGAAGTCTAAGCTGTGCGAACGCCACCCAATCTCTTCATACAAGCAGTCAGTTTCCTCCACGAGGATCTATGAATAACCTTGAAGCGAACTGTAAGCTTTGCTTGCTGCAAGATTGTCTTTGTCTTATCCTTCTGGCTGCAGTAGCTAATTGTGGTATGTATTACACCTATGTTTTGCGGCGGACAAAGTCGGGCTAGACAAGGATCAGACACTCCTATTAGCGCATGCCCAAAATAAACCACAGAAGCGTAGAGATAAAGCTCGGACAGCGAGCGTGCCTTCAGGAATACCAAGGCCTTCTCTTCCGATGCTCTGCTTACCCCGAGCCGCCCCATCCGATCAGCTCATGCGGCTCATGATCAATGCTCTAATAGACAACCATAACCAACTACTGATTCTACGCAGGCCACAGCCTTGTCCTTCGTTCACTGTGTTGGAACCAGATTTCTTGTTCATGTAAATTGCATGATCAGGTACTACCCATAGTTACTCCACGGGCATATCTGTCACAGCCTGTATGCAACTCTGCGCTCCATAATTCCATTAATCCCAGTATATCCACTTACAGACCCGTCTCCTCTAGACAAGAACACTCTATTCTCAGTAGCCCATCTAGTTCGCAACAAAATAATTCACCGCGACAATCTCCCCCAACCCTAACCTCCCCACCATCCCATCGACATCAAACCTCATCCTCTGCAGTCTAGTCAAACTCGCTCCCTCCTGTTTTTCCATCAACTCTCCCTGTCTGTACAGAAGAAAGAGGTATCGATGCGGCGCAGCACCCGGCGGCGGGCCAGCCGGCAGCCACGGTACAACCGGCACTCCAGAACTCTCAAGACCCAAGTCCTTGCTGTTGGATGTGAGGTCTGTTTGGATCCAGTGGACTATCGGGGAGAGAACATTCCAGGATCTAAAAGGCGCGTCGATGTCGAGTGAGATTACGGCGTATGTACCCTCTAGCAAATCTGCCGGGGCGGATAGGGTTGGGGTTTGGGTGGTGTCTATTGCTGTGTCAGTTGTTGGGTATTTAATGCCGGTCATGCCTGTAGCACTGTTGGCTCTTACCATTCTTTGCGATCTTAGCTCCTGGGGTTATGTCTTGCGTCCCGATGCGAAGAGCTAGTGTTGGGTAGGTGCCGCTCTCGAGGTCCTTGATGATAGTCTCGTATCTAGATACGTCTGGCATTTTCACAGAAGGTCTGTTGATCGAAGGAGGGAAGCCTGAAAGGAAATATTCAAGGGAGGTGCAGAAAAAGAGAGGGATGTGGCTGATCGCCGTGCTATCTGCGGAGTTAGGCGGAGTTAATTATCTACGGAGTAATTGGAGATTCTGACGAGTCCAGCACCCAATGGTAAAGGCTGCAAACGATGCTTAGCATGGAGCGGAAAGGCTTATGTGTCGTCTCTTATTTTTAGCTGTACAGAGGGGCTGGGCCTGTATAACTGCTCATTCTTCCCTATCGCTCCGTGGAACAGACCGATCGCTTCACTATTTAAACAGCTCAGCTCAGGATATATCCAAGTACGATGGACGATCATTTATATATGTAATAACTCGGTACTCCTAGTTCCGCAATACTGAATCTCAGACGCCCCTTGTCGATCTCTTTCCAGCCGCACAAGGAGGAGCCCTAGATGGGGCTCGGCGGGCTCAAGCTCATGCAAAGGAACCAGAGACACCCAGTAGTAGACAAGTATAATAAACAGTACGCTTGCTGGTCTGCATGGCGGTACCGATCGGCTCGTGGGATGTGGAGATGATATGTATAGCTGGTCGGAGTTCCGGGTACAGATTCGAGGAAGCATCTATAGATAGGACACCGTTGTTAGCGATGGGGGTATATAAAATCCTTAATACCTGCTTGAATACTTTCTTCCAGTTCCTACTCTCCTAGTTCAACATCACTTCTCCATCATCCTAACAGACTGTCTACAATGACCACCATGGAGCCCCTCCGACCTCCACCCCCCACCACTTTCATAGAGAAACACTGGATCCTCTTCCTCGCCCTTACACTCGTCAGTATACACCCCAAACCTAAAACGTCACCCTAACTCTCTCAACCGCAGTTCCTCACCCACCGCCTCGCAATAGCCCTCTACAACCTCTACTTCCACCCCCTCGCGCGCTTCCCCGGCCCAAAGCTAAACGCCATCTCCAACCTCCCCTACTACTACTACCTCACCATAAAAGGCGAAGCCGCCACACACGTCGCAACCTGGCACAGCCTCTACGGCGACGTAGTCCGCATCCGGCCCAATGAGCTCTCCTTCACAAACCCCTCCGCCTGGACAGACATCATGGGCCATCGCTCAGGACCCGAAATGGGTAAGGACCCGCACTTCTATAGCCCTGTGACTGTTGGTCCGCCGAACCTCGCAAATGCGCCGAGGGCGCAGCATGGCGTTTTCCGGCGGCTCATGGCGCATGGGTTCTCGGAGCAGGCGATGAGGGCGCAGGAGCCGCTGATTCGGGGGTATGTGGATTTGCTGGTTCGGCGGTTGAGGGAGCATAGTCATAGTCACAGTCACAGTCACAGTGATAGTGATAGTGGAAATGAAAATGGGGAAAAGGCTGTGGATATGGCGGCCTGGTATAACTACACGACGTTTGACGTTATCGGAGATCTGGCGTTTGGGGAGGGGTTTGGGTGCTTGGCGGAGTCGAGGATGCATCCGTGGATTGAGGTCGTCACGAGCATGGGGCGGTTCATGACGGTTTTGCAGTTTGTGTCGCTGTATCCGGTTTTGAAGGGGTTGGTGCTGGGGATGATGCCGAGGGCTGTGAAGGAGGCGGGGGTGGAGCATGCGAGGATGGCGAGGGAGAAGGTGCTTAGGCGGATGGAGTTGGGGGAGAGGCCGGATTTGATCAATACGATGATCAAGAAGAGGGAGGAGTGGGTTGGTGTTTTTCTTCTCTTTATTTGTTCGGGGGGTGGTTGCTGATACTGGGGAACAGAATATATCGATTGAGCAGCTTACATCGAACGCAGAGCTCTTTATCACGGGTACGTTTGTTGGCGGGTATGTCTATCTGTGCGCAGGCTCTTTCTAACATGGACAGCTGGGTCTGAATCCACGGCGACGATGCTCGCGGGCACGACGTACTTCCTCACCACCCACCCGGAGGAATACCGCAAGGTCGTGGAAGAGGTGCGGTCGTCCTTCAAGAACGAGGACGAAATCACTCTTCTCTCCGTGAGCAAATTGTCCTACATGCTCGCCTGTCTGAACGAAGGGATGAGGCTCTACCACCCCATCAGCGGTGGACTGCCACGGCTCGTGCATGAAGGAGGTGCTGTGATCGCCGGCGACTATGTTCCTGAGGGTGTATGTTAACGAGAGTCACTCAAGAGGTCAACAGAAACTGACAGGTGTGCAGACTACCGTCGCCGTCCACCACTACGCAACATACCGGCAGGAGCGAAACTTCACTGACGCGCTGAGTTTTCACCCAGAGCGATTCCTTAACGATCTTAGGTTCGCGAATGATAAGATCAAGGCCTTTCAGCCGTTCAACGTCGGGCCGAGGGATTGTGTGGGAAGGAAGTTAGTATTGCATATTTCTCCCTTTATATCCTGCTAATATGTGGACAACAATAGCCTCGCCTACGCAGAGATGCGCTTAATCTTGGCTCGTGTCCTGTACAACTTCGATCTGAGAATCGCAGAGGATTCGCTGGAGTGGACGAAGCAGAAGAGCTTCCTTTTCTGGAAGAAGCCTGCACTCAATATGTATCTGACGGCTGTAAGGTAATTGTCGAGGGCAGTAGATGATTACAGACAGACAAGTGAGAAGACCGTTACGGTGGCTGGCTTGAAATGTTAACTAGGTGAGATGGGCAATAGAGGACAATAAACATACACAACGCACACGGCTCTCAGCTCCATGCTAGGCACTACTAAGCAGAATGCTCTAGACATCACAATACTATATTGACAGGGTGTTCACTCCGGATTGCGTCATGGTGCATGGATTCGTCCGGAGTACCTCGGAGCATCCCCCACCATCTCCTTCTTCGCCTCCTTCAACTTCTGTCTAGACCTATCTACAGTCACCATCATGCACCTCCATCTCCCTTCTCTCTTGGCTTTCCTGCCATTCATCCACTCAGCCCTGGCCCAAGAGGCCATCCCACCAGGACCAGTCAAAGTCCAGGTCTACCTCCACGACAACTCCTTCGACACCAGCAAACCATGCACATCCAACCGACCGCACGGGTGTCTAACCCACCACGGCACATGGAATGAGCAAGGCCAAGACTGTGCAATCTTCACCTCCGACGGCGCCGGCGCCCTCCGCACAGAGGGTAAACTCCTCTCACTTGATGCGGAAAAGGTCCTGCATAACAGCGACAATCTATTCGATCTACTCTGGTACCGGAATGATATACGCTTCGCGAAGGTTTGTCAGAACTCTTTCCTTCACTTTCTCTACCCTTGACGACTCTGTTGGTTACTTAGGAACATTGCTGATATCCTGCATTAGGTCCCGAAGGACTTTCTGTATCTTGCTGACCCAGAAACAAACCGGGCGTATGGGCCGTTTTGGTACGGCAGCAGTAAAAAGAGTGACGATGGATCGGAGTTGAGGGCGCAGCCGAGTCAGGAGTTTCCCAGGGGGACGTATGGGCTGTGTTTCGAGGGGGTGGATAGGGATGAGCTCTAACCTTTGGATAGATATGAGGGAGCTTTCATCCTTCTGGGGGTTCCTAGAGCGCTATGCAACAACATTCGTTACCGAAATGCCTGGATCTATAACATATTCATGGGGTTTACGCTTCTCAAGCATTGTTACTAGCCCAATGAAACTGCTCAGGACATACGCCATGTTCGCTTTCTGCATGTCTGCTTCTCGATCAAGCCGGCAGAGGAGGAATGCTAGATAGTGAAGGAGGCAGTCTGTCTCCTTTTCTAGATTCACTTCACCTCTTACAAAGACAACATCATGCACCGATAAATCATCATAAATTGGATATGCACAGCATAATCCACAACGACACCAGCAAGAAGCGAAGCTATATACATAGTAAACAAGAGAAGCCCCCCCTCAATCCAAAGCCCTAACCGTAATCCCAGACTGCCGTCATTCGCAGGTACGTGTGTACCCAAGTGCGCACGCCTTCCTTCCCTTCAGCATATCATTCCAGCCCCAGAAACACCCGACAACTGCACCTCTCCCGAAAGCAAGTCATCCAAACCACCAGCCAGATCCCGTAAAGTCCCATCTAAATACTAACCTTCCCCGCCAAGAACCCCGCCGCCTCGCGCGCATTAACCCCATAAACCAAATGACTCGCCGTAATAACCAGCGTCCCAGAGCAAACCAAATCCCCCACCGCACAAAACACCTTCGTCTGATTCTCCGGGTAATCAGGAATCCGTCCCCGATCTTGCAGATTCCGCGTATACCCGAACAGCACAACGCCCTTTACTTTGCTCTTCAGGCTATCGTCGATGTCCTGGATCGCGCCGAAGATCACCGCTGAGCCTTGGCTGTACCCGCCGGCCACGATCTGGGTGTCCGGGCATGCGTCGGCGAGGTCGAACATGTCGACGGCGGCTTGGATGGAGGCGCGGTTGGTGTTTTGGGGGAGGAAGTTGGGGATTAGGCTGGCTGTGTAGGCGCCGCCGACGCCTTGGCAGGCGACGTTGTCGCGGCCTAGTTCGGATTTTAGGTTGCTGCAGACTTGGGGGCCGACGATGAAGCCCTGTTTCGATTGTGGTTAGTTGGTTTGGATGGATTTAGTGGTATGTGAGTTGGTGTGTGGGGTTGTGGTGGGCTAGGGTTCTTCAGGGGGTTGGTGGAGGGTCAGGGTATGAAGCTGATGCGAAGCAAGATGGAAGGACTGGAAGGGGAGGTAATTTGGAGGATGGGCGTGTGTGCTTTACATACCATGTTCCCGCTCTCCGTCGAGCCACGCGCGTAGATGAACGTCACCGGCTTGCAGACGCCGTCCTCGAGGTCATTCGAGTTGATGCTCTGGCGGCGCTCGAGGGTGATGTCCGCCTCTGGGTTTGCAGCGGGGACGGGGTTGGCGATTGCTAGTGCTGCCAGAGCAGCCACGAGGAGGGTACGAAGAGTCATCTTGAAGTAGATGAAATGAATTGCAAAGTTTGAAATGAGTGAAGAGCTGGCTGGATATGGCTGAGCTGAGAATAGGGCTGGAGAAGATGGCGATTGCTCTTTGCGCTGATTGCTTGTTCTTCTCTGACTGACTGTCGGTGTCTCGAGGGGGTTTATATACATATCCCACCCTCCATCTGCCTGACTCAAGCCACACATCCAATTAGCCCTGACCCTGAAGAAGCCATCCAGGAACGAATCCCGGCCCCTCCCTTCGCCTGCAACACAAACGGCAACCAAATGCCGTTCCAGCCTAGGATGTGGGAGTAAATCGTCAAACCAGCTCAGCCTAGGTAATGAGCTCCTCTTGGCTAGAAGTCTCCAACGAAAGAGATAGACATTCTACACACCAGCTGAACCCAATCCACGAGAACAAAATCCGATTCCTCACATCGACCTCGTTTCAAACACCCCCGGTACACTCTTGGCAGCTCGAAAATTGGGCAGCCTACCATACCCTAGTAACCTTAGTTGATACAGCACTAGCCGGGCTCTTCAGATATCACCGAGTTATGCGGGGCCATGCGGGGAAATAGTGCTGTTTTGCACAGGCACCGTGGCTTGAAGAGCAGGGATTGGATGTATACATGCAAGTTAGATAGTGCGATGGTCCTACTCTTGGGCTACTTCTGGGCAAGTGTGCAGCACTACCGTAGCCCTACATACGGTGAAGAAAAGAATGCGGGGAAAAGACTAGGGTATGATTGGGCATCTCGGGGCTGAAACCGTTTTAGATTTAGTAGGAACTATGATTCCCTTGGTGGGGTTGGAGATTGTCACGGATTCTGACTGCCGGGCGGGTGACTGCCGATATACCGAGGTGAGCAGTAAGATAGTTTGAGGATGGGTTGGTTCTGACCGTTGACGAGCGAGGAAAGTCTGTGTACGAGATGCGACTGAGTCTACTACGAATAAGAAGGTGAAACAAAGTGGGGGAGTCAGAGATCTTGCGTCAGATAAAGTGCGCCTCTTTCGGGATTTGCTGGGATCCTTTCTTGGATTTTGAGCTATCGTTAACTAACTTATTGCTAGTGTGTATTTATTATACTCCGTAATCGTATACTTAATAGACTACCCCTGCGGGGCAGCTGGATTGGGTCGTCAGATGACGGATGAATCTGTCCGCATGACCAACTACCTAACTAACTAACCAGCTTAGTTGCGGCCGGGGCGGCCAGGACGACCGGGCTTGCCAGGCTTGCCAGGCTTTCCGGGCTTTCCACCAGCAGCAGGGCCAGTGTACTTGAGTGTGTAGATACCGCGCTCGATACTGTTGAGCAGGATGTGGCCGCTCTTGAAGTAAGGGTAGACGCTCCAGCTGCCGACGAACTCGACCTCGCCGCCAATAGCATCGTCTTCGGGGTGGACATCAAAAGAGCCGACCTCCTTGAAGCTGCCGCCGGTGGGGTCCTCGAAGACGGAAGAGACGTCGACGATGCGGAGACCGCTGCCGTAGTTGGATTGGTAGGTGAGGCCGTCGAGGGTGTATTGGTTGTGGTCGATGGAGCGCTGAGGGGACTGGTAGATACCGGTGTGCTTGGGGGCGGTGAGGTCCTTCACGTCGAAGATATAGGTGGTTGTGTGGCCGTTGGCGGCGGAGCCGGTGCCGTCGACCTCGTCGAGCTCGTCGTCGAGGAGGAGGTAGGAGTGGTCCTCGGGGTCGACGAGCCAGCCTTGGTGGGTGTAGCTGGCGCCGACGTAGGGGGTCTTGGAGAGCTGAATGGGGCTGGTCTTGTCGGTCACGTCGACGATGGTGAGGGTGTCCTCGTTGTAATTGAAGCAGATCTCCTGGCCGATGTACCTCTCATCGGGGCCCTTGTAGATGACGCATTGGGCTAGAGGGGGTTAGCTTTGCTTTGCAAAATGGGCGGAAGGAATCTCACCATCGTGGACGTAGCCGTCCTCGTTGGCGCAACCCGGGGAGGTGGGGTTGGCAGGGTCTGAGACGTCGACGATCCAGAGACCTCCGGCGCAGGTGAGGTTGCGGGCCGTTCCGACGGCATAGATGGTGTTGGTCTCCTCGTGGGCGACAATGTTGTGCGAGCTTCCGAAGCCAGTGTACCACCCGGTCAGGTCATCATGGATGGAGAAGTTGACTGGCTTCCAGGAGTCCACTTTCAACAACTAGAAAAGTTAGTTGCTGACTATCTTGGCATGATGATGACTTACCTTCTTAAGGTCGAAGATCTGCAGACCGTGCCCAGGGGCCTCGGAGCCAATGTACGCATGGTCACCGATGACCTTGATGTCACGCCAGACAGATGGCTCGGTCTGGCTGGCGAGGCGGCCAAGGTACTCAAGGCTGCCATCCTCCAGGATCTCCACGAACGCAACGCCGTCGGTCTGACCGACAACACCGAACTCGCGGCCATCAACAGAAGACCATCCTACGGTTGTTAGTTGATTTCAACCATTGATAACAATGTGTACGCACCCCAAACATCGTTGCCCTCACGAGTCACACTGCCCAGAGCCTGGTGGCTGAGGAAAGACAGGAGGTCAACGTTCTCGCATGAGTACTCTCCAGCCTTGCCACGTCTGCATTTCTTGCGGCCCTCGTTGGGGTAGCGGTTCAGGTTGAAGAGACCTTGGCCACGGGCACGCTCACGAGACTGCGACTTCAGAGACATGAGGTACTCCATGGTGCGGCCACCTGCATGTGACGCAGAGGCCGCGCAGGCCAGGGAGGCAAGAGTGATGAGGGAGAGCTTCATGGCGGAGGAGTGTCTGGAGAGAATGAACCGACAGCTGAGGTGCTCGGTCATATTCCGAACAAGCCCATGGAGTATTTATATGCTTTCCTCCACGGAGAGCACCGCACAAGCCAAGCAAAGGGGACCGGGGGTACAAAGTGCCAAGGCATCAAGCCCTCCCGTCTGCTACCCATGCTACTGCCGTTCTGGAAGGTGAACATTCCTTCTGGGGTATATTGCCCGCGGGTGGGGGAGATAACGAGAGAAGCTCAGGCGATGGCGAAGATAAAGGTGATGAGGCACCTGGTCGATTGGCACAAATAGAACAAGCCAAGAGTGGTGAGGCTTGGGTTACATTGCTGCAGAAGAAGACTGCGGCTGTGGTTGGCCGGCGGGAGGGATGTGCGATATTGGACTGTTGATCCCCGTTCTTGGCCCCGGGGCAGATGTAACCAAACACAATCGCGCGAGAAACAATCAATAATTCGACGATTGTTCGTTGACCTTCCAAGGTTCTTTGTTGCCTGCTGAATGCCATGGTCTCGCTTCTCGTTCAGGGCGGCTGATGCACTTCGGTAGCACAGCATCCCCTGCAGGCTGGCAGGCTGACAGGATTGAGGCGGAATGCTTTAGTCCTCGAATACATGCAACCCCCAACCAGTAATTGTCATCGCCACGGCTCGAAGGAAGCCACAAGCCTCGAGGAAAATAGCCCTTTACCCCTGGTGGTGCGTTGGCAGCGCCTCCAAATCGCAACCTTGTCTGTATGCCGGCTAGGCACGGCGGGGGAGATATCGCATCATTTCCTGCTCCGTGGCAGTCATCCGCAGTAAATCATCAATGTGACCGAACCGACGAGAATATCCTTAGTGCAGTGTAGCATCGTGGTCAATTTAGCCCCTGCGTGCAGCAGCCGACTTTCCAGGATGATGCAGGCGAGAAATGGGACGGGAATTGCGCGTGGTTGGCATAGAACAGAACTTCATTGTCAGCGAAACAAGCAGGGGTCCATCTCAGCTTCTGGACCGTCTATGTCGCCGTGTTGAATGAAGGTCAAGGAGAGGAAGACCAAGGATGGTGCAGGTGGGGTTCTGGTCTACTTATGCGTATGTTGAAGATAAACCTGCGGGGCGCCATGCGCACATATGAGCAAATTATACAATTCTAGTTTGAGTGCATATGAGCAAATTACACATCTTCAGTAGATCAGCGCCCTGGACTAGAAAAGAAAATGCCATGTCCATCGCTTATGCTAAAATAGGAAATCTAGATGCTAAAGAAGGTTTCTGCCTCGTTTGACAGGGCTTGGAGTACGGGGATTTCTCGATCGCTCCCGACTCCGTTCTGTGAAATTCACCGTCTGCGGCTGTTCGAGTAGTAGGGGCATATCCTGCTTTTCGTAACCAGACGTGTCGCTTTGATGCTGTGGCCCCGTATACCCGAACCCAGAATGCTGTCCGGTGAGCTGTGGAGGGAACTGATGGTGCTGGGCGGATGGTTGTCGGTTGTAGGTAGGCGCCGCATGAGCATAGTCATCCTGGTTATAACGGCTTCTGAAAGAACGAAAGGACCAGTTGCTGACAACACCAACGGTAGATATCGTGGCAAGGAAGAAGGCCTAGCATTGTTAGTTTTGCGGTAACACAAAGGCGACATCCTTACAATGGCTTTCCAGCTAATCGGGTCTATAAAGCTATTGATGATGATAGCCATGGTCTGTGCTGAGACTTTGGCCCGTCCCACCTTGGCCGGGTCGCGGTTCATGCATCGATCCCAGTTCTCACACACCGTTTCCAACGCCGGCAGTCGATCGCCGCCGCCGCATCTATTATCAACGTAGTTCTGTGCACATTTCGCCATCTCAGCCAGTATCGTATCCGAGGCCTCTTCTGCCGCCTGGTCAAACTCCGTCCGAATGGCCGACACAAATCCATAAACGACGTACGCGGCGAGGGAGAATAAGGACAGGTTGACGAAGAGTTGTGCCCACCATGAGAGAATATTCGGGACATTCGGGTGCGCTTCCAGGAGGGCGAAAAAATCCGAGAACGTAGACGTCCGCGCCGGCTTCTCCCCTTCTTGGCCTTTCTTCGTCTTCTGCTTGCCTTCGCTGCTGCTCGGCCGATCACTCTCATCATCGCTATCCCTGTGTAACTGTATATCCAGCGCCTTATTCCGTAGCCGCCTCTTCTGCACCCGTCGAGCCGCTGCGTGCGAGTAGTGATTCAGTCGAGGGATTTCGCCCCTTCCCGGGCTAGGAGCGAACCGTCCATACATGCCGAATAGTGAATTTCGATGACCACTCTTCGTTGGTTGCTCCGGTGTATCATCGTTATCCGCCAGTTCGGGTGAGGAGAGGTTTTCGGCTCCTGACGAGAAGTCGAGGTCGAATTTCCGCGGCGTCATGAAAGCCGGCTGGGCAAATGCCGACTTCGGCGTGCCAGGAGCCTGTTTGGTGTGCGAGAAGAGGAAGGGTTGGTTATTGGGTTCGCGGAGGGCAGGCATGGGTTTCTTTCCCGGTGACTCGAAGACATTATGCGACCCTAAATGGAGTTAGCTTTTGGCAGCAGCTGTAGCCTTGCAGGTGGACGCACGCTTCTTCTGGTTGTCATGCTGCATGCTGAGCTGGTAGAAAGGCGAGGTGACGTCTCCGGGGGCTTTGGTCTGCCACTCGAAGTCCATCGGGCTTTCTGCCGTTCTTTTTTCCATCTTGTTGATGATGAACAAACAGGCAGTGAATCAAAGTCAAAGGCACGCGAGGTGTGATTGTGGAGAGTTGAAGATGATCTGCGGAGGTTTTTGGCCAAGGATCTCGACTTTTTCCGGCTTCCTTTTTTGTTTTGGTAAACAATCCGCCCACAATCATCCCCAGCAACCGCATTCAAATCGTTCTTTGTGAACTGATGGTTGATTTTCCTGGGCTGTGAATTATTTCCGACAAAGTGTCTCTTTCTATTGTGAGTCTACCTTCTACTCTACTGTCAAGATATCTAGCCTGCTAATCACCGGTCGCACCGGACTCCGAGCTGAGCCGCTTCCCCTCACTAGCTGTAGCCTGTCACCCGCAGCTACTCCGCAACAGTCAACTCCTCCTTTACTCCCTCCAACTCTACAACGAGAAGCACACAGCTGGTTATATATGTATGTTCATTCTGATGCATAACAATAACAACCAGAGCATCGCCGATCGGCTCTAATACAAGGATCCTAGGTTGCCCTCCCCAAACGACCGTCCTCGCAGATCAAAGCTGCATGCGCCGATAACCCAAAGCAAATCATCTAATGCCAAAGAATCAAATCTAGCCAAACTCCGGTCCATCGCTCATAATACAGACGCGCATGAGGAAAGAAAATACAAGGATGGAAGAAGTCACAGGCTGACGTGGTCGACCAGCTCAAAATCGTCTTCGTCGGCGAGATACCCGATGGAGATTTCGCTCTCGCGGGTGATGAACTCGTACTCCTTGACCAGCTTCTCTGTCTCCTTGACCTCAAACTTCTCAACCGCCTTGTCGACAGCGTCTTTGAACAGCATCTCCCCTGCTGCCCCATAGAGCCCGACGGGGTCGTCTTGTCCCTGGAAGACCTCCGGAATGTTTGCCGCAACGACGGGATCGCTGTGGTCGTCCGCAGATGAGTCGGAAGTATTGATGTCGAGCGCCTCTGCTACATCGCTGCGGAAGTCGATCTTCGCAAGTGTGACGTTGTGGTGTGCATCGCGCGTTCGGTCTCGTCGGCTCCACGACTTGCTGCACACTTGTTAGCTATCTCACGATGTGATGTTCCGGAAGCTGCTTACGTCTGAGGCTTTGCAGGGCGGGTGATAGGGAGGGTGCTGTCATAGAGAGTATGGCCCGCGCGAGCGGTTCGGCCACCATAAACCCATTTGGCCTTGTGATCGTGGACGCGCTTTGCGGCAGTGCCGGCCTGACGAAGGTCCTGCTTATCAAAAGAGCCGGACATAGTGGTAGACGTATGTAGGAGAGAGGATAATATGGATAGCCACCAAGGTGAGGTGTAGTTGTTGTAGTTCAGCAGGTGTGCCTGCAGGAGGTAACAGTGGGTCGGAGCGCTATATAAAGCAGGAACCAGAGGCGAGGGAGAGAAAGAAGAGTGAGTGCCGAACCAGGGAACGGGTCTCAATAGCGGCGCTGCGAGGCTGCTATAGATAGGGTGAGTCACCAAGTACCAGCTTGAAACCAGTCATCCAGGCCTGTGTCATATACCGGACGGTGATACGGGGGTATGAGTAACAAAGGGATCAACAGAGAAAGTGAAGGTAGATGAAAGAATAGCGAAGACAATCGGGGACCTTGTTTGGCAGGAAGGTTACGGCTTTGGCTTTATCACGGCATCGCCAGTATGACCATGACCAGGTGCTATCTACCTAGCCTAGTCAACCTGGGGAGGTCCGTGAGGCGAAGCTGATTGCGGCAGGCGCAAGTCATCATTGCTATCATGCATGAGCGATAATAACGAGAATGATATCCTATCAATCGCCCACTTCCCCTCTCCCCTCTCCCCTCATCCATCTAGACTAGGTATGAGGGTCCCCGACTCCGACTCCTGGGGCAGAAGCGCCACTTACATCCCCCCCACCCATTAATATTATTATTCCTATCGCCGACCATGGTCCTCTATTTTCGTCAACCGAGGGATCCGAGGCCCCCTGCCACCTTCAGAGAATGCCTACCAGACCACAGGCATAGCCTCAGGCACGTTGCGCTTCCTGGCCTGTCACTTGCTGCTGGGGTGATGTCATGCGATGATGCGGTTAGCATGCCTCTGTCCAAGCTGCCCCTTATCATGCGTCCAGTCGCCCAGCTGATCACTGACACTCTCTCACTATCACGCCAGACCTGCCTGGATCTGGGTCCTGGCTGAGACCTCAGACCTGGTCTGGCTTCGGAGTATCTTTGCGACGGCTGTTGTTTCGTACTGTAGCACAATGACGATGGTAAGCTTACTGCCAGAGTTGGCCTTGGCGCTTCATCCCTTCCATGCTATTTTCAGTTGTTTATCTTTACAAACTGGTGGAACAGGGATCTGCGATGAGGTTGAAGGTTAATTTGGATGACGAGCATATCGTCATTTCCGTGAGATCAGACCTCGGCCCCAGGTTCAGGGATGCAACACATACCAGCTATACAGCCTGATGAAGTTCGTGATAAGTTCATGATTATGGTATCATCGTGCCAGCACGTATAGTACAATATGTAACTCCTACCCTACTCATCCATCTGCCACTCATACTCCAGCGCCTCCATCCTCCCTTTCCGGTTCCTCGCTGCAAACCACTCCTTTTCAAACCCATTTCCCCGATCCACCCCATCCCACCGATGCCCAGGCCTGATCCCATAGCGATTCGGCTGAAACGCCCCCTTATACAACGGCTTCCCCGTACGACTCACATCCTTCCCAACGCCCTTTGTCAAAAACTGCGCAGCAGGATCATTCCACCGACTCTGCGCCTTCAACTCGTCATTCAAGTCCTCATCATCAACCGTCCTCGCCAACGGCATAACCTTCGCTTCCTCAAGCGCCTCCCGCCGTTTCTCCCTCTCCTGCCTCTGCACATCACCCATAAGCGCCTCCTTCGCCTCCGCCTCCTTAACCTTCTTCTCCTCTTCCACCCGCCGCGCCTCAGCCCGCTTCATAGCAACATTGATAATCCGCCCAGAAGCATCTCGGTAAATCGTCTCCTGTTCCCCTCCCCCATCCCCATCCTGCTGTTTCTTCCCTTTATACTTCGCCTCTTCGGCCCGCCGTTTCCTCTGCTGCGCTGCGACCATCGCAGCCGTCTGCTCCGCCGTCTGTAGTCCCGCCCGAGCCCCAGACTCCATCCGTAGCCCTCCCTCATCTTCATCCTCGTCCTGGTCAACAACCATCGGATCCTCATCCCCGGCCTCTCGCCGCCGCGCATCCTCCTCCGCTGCCGCATCCGCTAAGATCGCATCCGCCTCTGCATCTTCTGCACTCCCAAGCGTTTTCCACCCACTCTTCTTCTTCCGCCGAAACTCCCCTGTAGCACCAGAGCCAGCCCCAACAACCTGCGGCCCGAACTCGTCGTCGCGCTCGAGGTTTTGCCCCGCCGTGCTGCGTAGATCCGGCGGGTCGTCGTCGGCGATTATGAGCCCGGTCTCTTCTGCGGGTGCATTTTTGGTCTTGCGTTTCTTTTTCGGGCGTGACGAGGACGAGGAGGGTGGGTCGGCGGTTAGGTAGTTTTTCGCTAGATAGGCGGCTAATGAGTCGGACGGCATTGTGATTGTATTTTTGTTGTGAGGGCCCGGGAAGGTGGCCTGTATGTTGGGTTTTGTGTGAGGAGATGTGTGGAGCTGTAGCTCGGCTGGTCGAGAGCTGGTAGAATTGCTTGAGGCTAAATTCGCGGAGGCGGCGTTGGCGGCCGGAGGTATTTCCTCCGGATTAGATGTTTTCCCGGTTGCCGGCGTGCGTGCATGCATGGTGAGGATGAGGGAGGGCGATAGGAGGACTAACTGACAGCAGTGTAGATGAGATCGTTATTGATCTGGTGAATACCAATAAGGCTTATTATTACTCTTTACTTTAACTTCATGATCAAGCTCTCTTGCTTGTGTAGTTGATTCTCTCCGCGTCACGCTCTCTCCCGACTACATTCTATATTTCCAAGCACAACACCAATCAACCCATCCATAACATCCCCATATCCCATCCCTGAACCGCGTAAAAAAACCACAATGCCCCGAACAGACGAAGCAGAACACTGGTTCAACGCCGTCTACAGCGCCGTCCAAGAAGTCCCCCATGGAAAAGTCACCTCCTACGGGCATATCGCGCGTTTACTAGGTGAACGTATGCCTCTTCCAACCCCCTCACCACCTCCTATCCAATATGACATTTCAATTCCAGAGCAAGACAATCAAACTGACAGAGAATATCCCAGCCCAACGCCCCCGCCAAGTCGGCATCTGCCTCAAGCACCTCCCCGCCCCGGAAAGCGGCGAGTTCTTCCACTCCGGTAATGTCCCCTGGCAAAGGGTTGTGAATGGCAAGGGGATGATTTCGCATCGGTTTGTCTCTCCCGTCTCTCTCTCTCCTTTCTTCTTCTTCTATTTTTTTTTTTCCCTCCGTTGATTCAGCGGCTCTTTCTCTTGTGCTTCCTGTTTATTTCCAAGCTGGAACGAATTGAAATGAAATAAGGGCTTGAGGCAACTAGTATGCATTGTGAGTACTGGCTAACACGACGGGTAGGGAGCCAGGCAGTGCAGAGCGGCAGGCGGAGGTTCTTAGAGGGGAAGGGGTTGAGGTGGCGAGTGATAGCATGGGGGAGTTTTATGTGGATTTTGAATTGTTTGGGTGGTTTCCGGGGGTGTTGCCCAGTGAGGCTGAAGAAGGGGACGATGATGATGATGAAGAGGGAGAGGGGGGTCTAGATGGAAATGGAGATGGGGGGAGGAGTGGGCGTCGATGAGATATTCCCCCAAGCCTACTTAATCTCCTTGAATAAACCTTACTCTTGAATACGAATCTAATGATGTGATGCTCATAATACGAAAGCAGTACAAACTCCTGACCAGACGTCTCTTGTGAGATCAATTGATTGCAGATCCTATCTTCAGAAAGCCTCTCAGATCCATCCGTACGTACATATCGTGAACAGGGAGATATCGGACCGTAAATGAAGCGCAACAGGTAGATCAACTAGCGAAGTATATCCTCTCTGACGTCGCTACCCTGGAGTCTAAGGCGTGGGCTGCGGACAAAGAAGAGACAGAGGGAGTAGAGGACAATACAGGACAGGAAAGAGACTCTATGGTGGTAATGAACGAGATGAGGGTGTCGAGGGAGATGGAGGAGGAAGAGAGGGTGAGCGAGTGAGTGTGTGGTAGGTGGCGCTATAGGTAGAATGTACGGAGTAGTCATGGACAGGACAGGACAGGTAGGAAAGGAAGCAAGCAGAGCAACCAACCAACAACTAGCCCACAGCCCAACGTGGTAAATGCACAGCAAGGAAGGAGGAATCATAAATGAAGGAAAATCGTCACTCGACATATAGAGTCGTTATATCGGAGGCAATATCATATCATATCGTATGATGCTCTGCTTATCTTCGCTTCACTTCCGAGGCCCATCCTTCGATACCTTCGCCTTTGCTGCCAGGGGCTAATCCGAGGTCGACCTCTGCCATCCCTGATGTGTCCTTCATCCATGCGTGCGAGACCATTCCGCCGGCGTTTGCGCGTCGCTCGGGTAGCACTTCTAGCATCGGTAGGAGGAAATCGCTGATCGCCTTGCTCTGTGAGAGGGAGAAGTGATATTTCTCCCGGAGGACGTCGGGGAGCGCCCAGTGACGCAGTCGGTGGATATTGCGCAGTTCGCCTTTGCGGTTGAAGATCTCTTGCGACCACCGGCCGGAGAGACAGAGGGATTTCGGGAACGGACCGAGAAGTTCGATTACTTGGGCTATGTGATCGTCGTCTTTGCCGTAGCGGGTGCCTGATTGCGGATCGAAGAGGTAGTCGCCTGTGATTAACTCGAACACCTACACAATTAGCGCTGCGCTGTTGTAGAAAGGTCAGACTAACCATGCAAGCCATGCTCCAGATATCGGTACTAGCTCCCCACTTGGATCCCAGAATGACCTCGGGTGACCGGTACTGGCGTGTCTGGATGTCATTGGTAAAGTGATGGCCCACCCAACACGCGTTGCCCAAGTCTGCGATCTTGACGGAGATAATGCCGCAATCGATATCCTCGTCGTTAGAGGTTGACTTATCCAGTGAGATACCGGAAACCTCTCGTTCGAGTAGATCCCTGAAAACATTAGTAAAGCCCATCGGAGAATGTCGCAGACATACGCAGTCTTTTCTCTTTGTTGTTGCTTCTCGTCATCATCTTTGATACCCAATAACTGCCTCATCGACGGCCCGTCGGAAGCTGCATCAGTCAGCAAAAGTCCAAAACCCGCGAGAGTCGTACCCACCAGATGATTCGTTAACAACCTGGCTGAGACTGCTGTGGGAATTTTGCGAGCTGTGTTTGAATTCAAAACTGGTGTTGAGCGGACTAGGCAACGGCTGACTGCCGGTGATCAACGTCCTGCGCCGTCGCCGACCGTTGCGGTTGTCCTCTTTCTGCTCCTCCTTCTTCGCCTCCTCCTTAACGTATGTCTTGACAATCTGCTCCACGTCGCCAATCTCAATCAGAACATTCTCCGGCTTCAAGTCGGTGTGGATGATCCCGCATTCCCGGTGTAGATAATCCAAGCCCAAAAGCACCTGTTTGGTAATCTGCTTCACCAGCGCCATCGGAATCCCGCGATGGTTCCATTTCTTAATCAACCCGAGCAGATTCTCCCCCAGCACCTCGAATACCATGCAAACGTGGACCCCGTGGGGTCCCTTGTGCTCGAACGAGTCGAGCAGACTGACGACGTGTTTCCGGCCAGGATGGGACGGCTTGGCCTGGACAATGCGGTTTAATAATTTGATCTCGTCGATGGCGGTCTCGGTGTAATGGGCGGCCGATCGGACGACTTTGAGCGCGACGTGTTTCCCGGTCGTTGTATCGCGGGACAACCAGACGGTTGAAAAGTGACCCCACCCCAGCTTGCGCACGACGACGTAGCGACCATTATTGTACAGTTCTCCGATCTGGACTGGGTGGTAACCGCCCTTGCAGTAGTCTTCGGAATCCTCCTCCTCGGCGGTGGTTTCGACTTCTTCTTCGGAGGACGACGAGCCAGACCGTGATGGCGGGACACTATCGGAAGTGGGTTGTTGGTTAGAAGGAAATCAACAAAGCAAGCGCGGCAAAGAGGGGTGTGAAAGGAGCAAGCAGGAAAAAGTCACAACGTACCCTTCGCTTGTGGTGTTTCCTTGGTCGGTCTCTGATGTCGCGGAATCGCTTGTCACGATGGGCTTCAGATCGGTTCCTTTTCTTCTCTTTTTATTGGTAGTGCCGTTGGTGGCGGATGCAGCGACATTAGTCGCCATCTGCTTTCCTTTGTTGAGGACGGATTGGAGGTCAACGCCCTCCATGGCTCCAGGCGGGGGGGAAATAGATCGCGAGGAAGGAAGGTGGAGGAACAGAGATAGAAAATTGCAAGAGGGGTAGGATGTTGGGCTGGAGCGATCGCAGCGGAGAGAAAGCGTGGTCGAGGTGGTTGGCGGCGGAGCGGCTGGTCGTCGCGGTTGTGCGAGAAAGCTGAGGGGTTCAATTCAAGTCCAAGTCTGCAACCGGTCTAGCAGCGAATAACACAATTCTCTAGTCAGATTAATGCAATCAGTTGAAAACAAAGAATGTACAAGCAGTAAGTAGTCTGGAAGAAAAGAAGGATAGTGGCAGGAAGTGAGTGGATGGTGTTGGGGACAGAGGATGACGCAAACGATATGAAAAAACAAAGTGAACTCACTCCAGAATCCACTGGACATACAATTCGGGCGCGGCTGGAATGTGGTCTCGGTTCACTTAATGCTAAACAGCTTTTGATTCCTGAAGGAACACAGCTGCGAAGTGAGGATCGACAATGGAGAATGTCCGCAACCAGACGAAAAGACTCGGAGGTCTCTTACGAAGCCCACCTCACCGTTGTGGCAAATCATCCCACGAGTCAGTAGGAAACTATGGAGTTGTCTATGCGGATGTACAGAGTACTCTGAAGAGCACAGACAGGTGTGCCCATATGCAGTGCTACCAGATGCTGCCTTGATTCAGCATCCCCAGATTCTATACATCGGGCATGCTCGAGGCCCATGCACATCATCCAGACAGCTCCAACAGAGAACAGCAACAGAATGAAAATCTGACAGCCAAGCACTCGATGGAAACATCGCACTATTAACCGACGTATTAAGACTCTTGGCCTGGACATCAAATGTTCTGATGGGGAATGCGCCCGTGAGAACAAGGGTCCTGGAAGTGCGTGGCATCTGATTGTACCTGTGTGGCTGCATATCTCCACAACACAAACATCAATGAAGTAATGCCTCTCCATGCACTGTAGAACCATTCAAATACTCTTCTGAAGTCGTGGTACAAATCAGGCGTTTGTGACATGACAAGTAAGCCATGCCCTACATGGCTACATCAGGTGCTGTGTAGGGCAGTATTGGGCATGAACTGCCGTGGAACTAGGGCATCCGACGTGGATTTAAGGTACAGCACACTACAAGATGGAACTGGCTGAAAGACTCCAGATACATGTTCAAGCTTGCGCCTGTAATTAAATGCAGTATACATACTACCCGTTTGCTGCAGACAGGTTCTCTGAGGACTTATAGCCTCACTACAGCATCCTTGTCTCCAAGACCTCACTCCTCGACTGTCTTCTATGGGCAACCGACATGACCTCTCCGCAGTAAATTATCTTCATATATTGAGTAATATTGCTTACACAGAAGGAACAACCAGTGTAAAGCCATCTGTACGAGGTCCACGTCTCTAAGATGTGTTCCAACAATCGTACCTAAGTAAAGCGATCAGTCCGTGGCCTTTGTATGATTCCATTTGCCAGTCATCTTTGCTGAAATTGGATTTCAATTATTGGTGAACCTGAGATCGAGGATCGGAACCAAGAGATCCCCTTCGAGCTTGTTACAGGAGAAGACAAGCTAATATGACTTCTATTACTTAATAATGCCAGCCATGTTTTGAAAAACGACGCATCGGAACCATAGCACCAAGCCCAGTGGCAGGCCACACGACCCTTCTATAGAGAAATTGTATATATATCGTCGACAACAAGCTGAACCCAGCCTCTGGGCTGCATCACCGCTATATTCGGAAGCCGACTCGGCGGCCGACTGAGGAGAACTGACCGTGATTGTCGGAAGATCACGGACGTATATGTACAGAAGGCTCGCCCAGCTGTTTGACATGCTTCAAACCTTAGTCGCTTTAGGCAGACCAAAGCGAAATATTGATTGACAACGGCCGGTACCTGTGTAAGCGCCTTCGGCTGTGCCTCGACTTCAGCCTCGCCTGGTTGCTGGTGCATCCACTGGCACCATGCCCACAAGACGGCTCTACTCATTCACCATCTTCGCCTACCGCAAGCCAGGCATGAGCGAGGAAGACTACCACGCCTATGTAACCGAGAAACATATCCCTCTCGTGCAATCGCATTACCCGAAGTTTGGGATTGTGAGTTACATCGTGGTATGTATTGCTTCACCAAATCCAATCCATAACCTTAGTCCTCGGTATCATCATCTTCTAATGCACGATGTGAATAGACACACTTCACCACCAAGACAAGACAGCAACTACACCGGATCCTCGGCCCTGACATCCCCGAGTCCGTAACGGTGGACTACGACTCAACGTCGCAGTTTCTCTTCAGAGACATCGAAGACTATGTTCGGGGGAGGCAGGATCCGTTCTACAAGGAGGTTATTGAGCCAGATCAGGCCAACTTCGCGGATGCGAGTAGGACGAAGTTCGTAACTGGTTGGGTTGAGGTGGCGATTGTAGGGGGTGAGCCGAATGGATATGGGGGTATCGTGTAGGTGGGAGTGTAGTGACCTGCTGCAAGTGTTTGAGACGATAGTGGGCTATTCACTAGAGATAGCCATATGAGAATGGCAGGCCCGCCTGATGATGGCGTCCTGATTTCAAGAGATAACTCAGGCCAATGGGTGTGTAGAATGGTCGTATTGATCATGTTCTTTTTTTTTTGACGCTGACACCCGCAAGACTGCACTCAATTGATTTAGGTCAGAAGAACAGAATCCAAAGGACGCAAGAACTTGAAGCAATACTAACTCTGATCCTCTGCTCTATATTGTTTTTCCACAGTGTGTGCGACGCCTGAGACTCAGGCGTGCTGCCTTTCCCTCAGACTCAAGACCTTATTGCTCAAGCACGGAGCAATCAACACCCCGAATGGAGCACAGCACACCATTTCTAAACCTCTATTCGCAAGAACCATCACATCGGACGAATCCAATTCTCCAATTCCGAAGGGATATCACCACAAAAGGTCGAACGGCCAGACTGATACTCCGAAAGACCAACCCCAGCACCCAGAGCACCAATGACCACAACAACTCGGATGAACAAGCGTCCATCGACCCGCAAGGCAAAGGCAGCCAAACCCCCACAGTTTACATATATCTTCGGATTTAAAGCTGGAAATAAAGAGTAATCCATGCGGAGTCCCCACTATACCCGGACTTAAGCGGGTCCTCTTCAGGCGCGCCCTACACTTTCCAACCCGCGCCCTACAGAGTAACTATACAAAGTCTATTAAAGTATAAACCCTCGAAGCCTCAAGGAACAACCGGTACCAGTACCAGCACCAATTTCAATCTAAGTTCAATTCCTCATCAATTCAACAATGGCCAACACAACCATCGTCCTCATCACCGGTGCAAACACCGGAATCGGCTACCAGGTCGTGCGCGCCCTCTACAGCGCCGACAAGCCATACACCGTCCTCGTCGGCGCACGATCAACCCAGAAAGCGCAGGACGCAATCGCCGCAATCCAGGGGGAGTTCCCATCCTCCTCGAACAAACTCGTCCCGATCGTGCTCGACATCGAATCCGACGAGTCCATCCAGAACGCCTACGAAGCAGTGAACTCGCAGTTCGGGAGGGTTGACGCGCTGGTCAATAACGCAGGTTAGTCCAGGCAACAACAAACCAACATCTTCTGGAACTGTGTTGATAATGGTATTCATATTCAGGCGCCCAATTCGACCTAAACGTCGCCTCGGGATCCCTCGATCCACGAGAACTGTGGGCGAAATCATGGAGTGTGAACGTCACCTCAACGCAAATCCTCACGTCGGCGTTCATCCCTCTCCTCCTGGCTTCCTCGAACCCGCGTCTGCTCTTCGTGACATCGGGGACCGCAACCCTCGCGGGCTCTGAGAATCAGAGTATCCCCATGAACCGCGTCCCGGACGCCGGGTGGCCGAAACAGGGAGGCCTGAATATCCCTGCGTACCGGAGCGCCAAAACCGGACTGAATATGATGATGCGCGAGTGGGATCGCGTGCTGAAGAATGATGGGGTCAAGGTGTTTGCGATCAGCCCGGGGTTTCTGGCGACCGGGTTGGGTGGGAATCCGGAGATGCTGAAGAAGATGGGTGCTGGGGATCCGGCTGTTGCGGGGGGGTTGTTTAGGGATGTGCTTGAGGGGGGGCGGGATGGGGATGTTGGGAAGGTTGTTTCGAGGGATGGGGTGCAGCCTTGGTAGAGGGGTGTATCTATTGTCTTGGAGGTTGGTGGTTGGGGTTGCTTTTTGATGTTCGTGTCTATATAGTTAGGAGCGGTTAGGGCAGGGCAGGGTAGGGGTTACATGCAAGTGTCACTCACACTGGTCCGGTCGGCCCAGCAAATCAACGCAGCATCTGACAAGCTTATCTGAGCGTATATTACAATAAATGGTTCCACAACTTCTTGACGGGCGTCATGTCGACGCGACCGACCGACCGTTGACCGTCCATGGGGAGCCGGTCTGCCCACAATCATGTGATGTCACGGTGATGCAACTCGCCTGCCTCCATCATCATGCGCGATACCCCATACTCTGCTCTTCCCATTTATTAGTTCATTATCCTAATCTGAGTCTTCAGAAGTAGATGTCCGGAATTGAAAACCTTTATCTTCGATCCTGCATAACATTCAAGTCGAACCAGAATAACCTATACCCCACATAACTATACCAATCAGATTCCCTACTCGAGCTATACCACACCAAGGTCCTCACCATGGCCGCCACACAGGCAGCCAATCTCGTCGAAAAGGCCATCGGCCACAGCGGAAACGCAACTGTCACCACCGACGTGAGCAACTATAACAACGAGCACGGAGTCGAGACGGGCGAGAAGATCCGCGCGACGGTATGGCAGGGGAAGAACGAAGTTGGAATCAGTAAGCCATCACAATCACAATCATTGACAGAGCGAGACAACTAACAAGCGACAGTCGAAATGCCCAAACCCCGCGTCATCGACGCCGGCGACGTGATCATCAAAGTCACAGGAAGCACCGTCTGCGGCAGCGACCTGCACTTATACCACGGTGAGTCAAGTCCTCACCAATTCTCACCTTTTCTTTCCCTATATAAAAAGCGTCAACTAATAATCCTGCAGGCGTAATCCCGCAAATCCAAAAAGGCGACGTCCTCGGCCACGAATGCTGCGGCATCATCGACAGCGTCGGCCCCGATGCCAGCAAATACAAGCCCGGGCAGCGCGTCGTCGTCTCCTTCCCCATCGCCTGCGGCACCTGCAAGCGCTGCAAAGCCCAGCTCTACAGCCAATGCGAGAACACCAACGAGAACTCCATCACCAACGCCATGTACGGAAAGCGCACGGCGGGTATCTTCGGGTACAGTCATTTCACTGGCGGCTTTGCGGGCGGACAGGCGGAGTACCTACGTGTGCCGTATGGGGATGTCAATCTCCTGCCAATCCCCGATGAGGTCCCGGATGAGAAGGCGTTGTATTTGAGTGATGTTGTGGGCACGAGTTGGCATTGTGTTATTGATACCGGGGTTAATAAGGGGGATACGGTGGCTGTTTGGGGTGCTGGGCCAATTGGGCAGATGGCGGTGGAGTTTGCGTTTTATAATGGTGCAGAGAGGGTGATTCTGATTGATGGCGGGGAGGGGGCGTGGAGGTTGGAGTTTGTGAAGGAGAGGAACCCCCGGGTTGAGGTGTTGGATTTCACGAAGCTGCCGAAGGGGGAGTCGGTTTCGTCGCAGCTGCGCAAGATGACGGATCATCAGCTGGATGTTTGTCTTGAGTGTGTTGGGGGCGAGTATGCGAAGGGGTGGGTGCATTTCTTTGAGCAGATGGTTGGGGCGGAGACGGATACCTCGGAGATTGTGAATGAGATGATTACTGCTGTGAGGCCGTTTGGGAGGGTTGGGGTGACCGGGGTTTATGCTGGATTTGTGAGTTACCCTCTATTTCGTTTGATATGGAGATGCTGATGTTCGCAGACAAACCACTTCAACATTGGATCACTCATGCAGACTGGTGTCCGGTTGATCGGAAACGGCCAGGCGCCGGTGCAGAAGTACTGGGAGGAGCTGATGCAGTTGATTCAGAAGGGAGATATCAACCCGCTGCACATGGTCAGCCACCGGTTCCGTCTCGAGGATATTGACAAGGTGTACGCCATGTTCAATGAGCGCTCTGGAGGCGTCCAGAAGGTTTATCTCGAGACGAGACATTCCCAGCCCGCGGCTACGGGCTCCCCATCGTTGACGACGCTATGATTGCCATGAACAGATTGCCCTCGTGTACTTACTGTATAGGTTAATGAGATAGTTTTCATAGCATATTCTACGAACCTTTCCACTACGTAGCCGCAATAACCGGAACAAGATGGTTTTTGAAGAAGCCGATCACCAGAGTTTCTGCAGTATTTACCCTATAGCGTACACGCAACGTCTAGCAGTATAGGCACAAGCATAACCCCGAGTCAAACGACATCAAAATCTGACCAATCCACCTGATTAAGCCTCCCCAAGAATATGATCCTCGAAGACACTGGTAACCTTATGAGTGTTGCTATTCTCAATCTGATTTCCAGCCCAGTCAGTTCATCGCCAGATGAGACTAGATCAGAACACTCACCTCATATCTAGGCTTCTGCTCACTCGCATCGACGTTTCGGTCGGCTTGCCTGCCGGGCTCGGTGAGCACGGACATGATCTTGCCAGTGCTGGTGGAGGTGTTGGAGTCGCGACCTTCAGATGTGGATAGTATTAGTGATGTGAGGCCAGAGAGTAAGGGCAGGGAAATACCGCCAACAGGCTTGTACGAGACCATCTGACCGTTCGAGTAGCGGGGCATTATGGAGTGATGTATAGATCAGTAATGGGTTATAGTAGATACTGGGATATAGAAGGTATAGACTTGAAAAACTTCAAGAAATGGACTACAAACCTGAGAAATATCTCTGATATAGCAGATAGAGAAAAGGTCCATTGAGATCACAATGAATCACCATTACCCTGGCCCAACTTAACCACAAAGCATGGTACTGGGTGAAGAGCCCCGAAGGCACTAAGCCTGAACTCAGTTAAACTGTTAAACCAAACCTTAGGATGCACACTCGTACGTAAGCTACAAGAGCTAAACTCAGCAGAAGCTCTCGAGCTTCTGTGGAGATCTAGATCCAGACCCATAGGTAGCACGACTCGCTCGACTCTCGAGTGTACCGTAGCCCCTGCGTCATCCTCCATCCCCCGCCAGAGAAGCTAATTACTAAAGTGGCGGTAGCCACCCTACAACCACCGCCAGACGTCGTGGTGATGGCAGCCTATGATACACCCTCCAGAACGATAAATCTTGGGACCTGTGCGAGTTCTAGATTCTGCTGCTTCTGTCAAGTCACTCATATATCATAATCTCGTATCGACATGGATGGTGCTGGTACTGGTGCTGGAGCTGGCGCTGCACCAGATGCGGTAGCGCTGCATGCGGTTGGGGCTGCTGCTGTACGTCCCGGGTCCAAGTCCAAGCCCAAGCCCAGCTGGAATAGAATAGGTGGATGCTGACTGATACCTACCAAAACCCCAGGCCCAAGGATCTCGCCCCTCGCAACAGGATAGACACGTCGTGTTTACGCCGGAAGCTCTACCAAGAGAGATTGGCGAGAGGATAGCTATCTTTGCGGTGTTTGATGGGCAGTATGTATTATATCCTATTCTACTTTACCTTACCTACCCAACCCTACCATGACCACTTTGTCAGGAGACACTATTAAGAGCATCCAGCGGCTCACACCTCGTCGCCCAACACGCCCAAACCAACATCCTGCAATCGATTCTTGCATCCCCGGAGTTCCGGAAGGGACACTACGAGGCCGCCATGCAAGCTGCAATCGACAAAGAGGAAGAAACCCTCTTCAAGGAGTTCCGCGACGGGGAAGAGAAGTTTGCTGTCGCGGGGTCGACGGCGTCGATTGCCGTGGTTAATTTGTCGAGTGGGACGCTTGTTGTTGGGAATCTGGGGGATTCGCATATCCTTCTTGCGGAGGTGGAGAGGGGTGGTGGTGGTGATGGGGAGGTGAAGGATGTTGTATGTTCATGTTGACCTAGGCTTCTTTTATGATGCTTTGAGTTACGTTAGGGGTGGGCTAACATGGTGACAGCGTCGATTAACAGTCTCTCATAAGCCGGACAATCCGCCGGAGAAACAGCGCATCGAGCAGGCCGGGGGTGAGGTGCATGATCAGCATGAGATTCCGCGGTTAGGTACGACCTTACTCATCACATTCATCGACCGCTGTTAACATCCACATGAAAACAGGCAGCCTAAACATGTCCCGAGCCCTCGGCGACCTGCAATACAAGAAACCGCTCAACAGCATGGACAAGGGCCCCGTAACCGAAGAGCAAACGATAGCCGCTGGCGACCCAGGCAAAGAGAGAGGCGACTTCTTGTCAAGACAGCTAGCTACTACGAGAGTTGAACTGAAGAGGGATGCGCAGTATCTTCTTGCCCTCACGACGGACGGGGTAACGAACGCCCAGCGGGATAGGGTCATCATGCATAGTATGGCGGGTTTGTTTGGGCAGGGGTTGAGGGCGAATGAGGTCTCGGAGAGTATTGTGAAGGAGTGTGTGTCGAAACCGGGGAGTGATAATGCGACGCTTATCTCGGTATTCTTGAAGGGGAGTTCGAGTTCGGGGTCGGGGAATGAGTGGCTATCTAACGCCAGTGCTTGATGGGTGTTGGAGTTGTCCAGTGGGAATGGACTTACCTGCCGTTGCTGTAGAGACAGGTTAGATACTTACTGAGTGTGATGAAGATAAATTGAAGCACAGTATGCCCATATCCATTAAGCAAAGCATCCAAACATCCATTTCTATATTCAACACGAAAAACCTACCGAATAGCACCCTTCAGACCTCTTGCATATCACCACCTTTGACGAGACTGTCCACAAGCATACGAAAACTCTCATTATTCGACCACAGACAATGGCCCCTACAGACCGTTCTGATATACCACCACCACCTCCTCCCCCACCACCACCCAGTCAATCCTAACAACCAACCATCAAAACTCGAACAAAACCACCCTCATACATCTCTCCACCACTCCCTCAGCCTCAACGCTCTGCAGCCCCTGCCCCAACAGGCCCCTACTTCTTCTACGGCACACTCTCCTCCCCGCCCCTCCTGAAGGAGATCCTCAGTCTCAAGACCGAACCCGTACTTCGACCTGCGAAGATACGCGGGTATGAACTCAAGCTTTGGGGGCAGTATCCTGCTCTCGTTAAACGAGGGGATTCAACAGAGGATGAGTGTGGCAGTGAGGATGCCGAAAGGGTTGTTGAAGGGTTCGATTATGCTGTTAATAATATCACGGAGGCGGAGAGGTTGGCGGAGTATGAGACCGGTGTTTATTGTCCTGTTTCTTGTGAGATTTTGTATGGGAACGAGGAGATGGGGGAGGTGGAGCAAGGGTATACGTTTTTGTACATGGGGAACGAGGAGGAGTTGAGTGAGGGGGCGTTTGGTCTCGAAACATGATTGAAGAGGATGGGGAGGGGAAATGAGTGTTAGGGGTGCGCTTGAGTTTGATAGCAGTGATATGATGGACGGACTCTAGGCACTCGAAGCTAGTTGATCAAAACTAGCTTGATTCCGTAGCATCTATGGTGCCTTCCCAAGCTCTTCGAAGCTGTTCTTACCGCGACATCAAATGGCACACCCGGCCATGAAATACTCGACCTTTGCCCCGAACCCATCTACCCCCTGTGTTTCCGGCCTTCCGGCCGAATCCCCCTGATCTAGATCCTGTGAGCTCAACATGAAGCAGATCTTTCGGATAAAAGCCACCTACCTGCATCAACCCATATCCGATGCAGCAAACGAGCATGTCCAACTGCAGATTGATCATGTCCCACGCGGCTTGCATAGACTTCTTCGCTCCATCGGTGACTCAGTATCACACCTCCATCTGTGCAGATATAGTAGTACCGGGCCAGATCGTTATAGAGCCCATCGAGCGCTTTAGTCGCGACATGGGTCGTTCTCAACCAGCCCCGGAGATGGGGAAAGATGTAATTGATGTCTGACATAATACCAAGCACGTAAAGAACTGTTGGCCAGTGGCGTGAGTCCTTACTATCGAGGAGCTGAAAGCAGAGGTGTCCCAGATGCGTTAATAGCACGTACATGTCGCTGTCGGGGTGGAGATGTGATGTTGGAGCTGGGACGTCTGTCTCGAGACCACGCGTGGAAGGTGGCTTTCTCTGTAGCTCTTCCCTTGAAGCCCGAATAGTCGGAATTATACGATTGTCGGAGTCTCCATTGTCTAGCAGGACTACAGGGGATCCCTCGTCGAATAGTTCATCTTCGGACATTGTCGCGCTGTATCCGGCGATTATGTCGAAGGCCGAAAAGCAAACGTAGCAGTGGCAGGCAAGTGCAATAACGGTCGCTTCAGTGGAGAGATCGGTCACTGGGGTACTCAGACTGCACAGAATGTTTTCTTGAAGAGTCACTGCAGCATCGTATATCTCTTGTGTCTCGGATTCAAAGTAATTGCCTAATCGTGCGTTGAGCTGACGAAACTGGGAAACGAAGTCTTGCAGAACTTCAGTGAAGGTGCTGGAGTCATAACGAGGAGAATGCCACATCGAAGATAGGTCCCATAGAACAGGCTTTGCAGTATTTTCTAGGGTGACTTCGTAATCGACCTCTAAGAGTATGGTCATGCCTGGGCGGCTACTCGGCAGGCGCCAGCTTAATGGTGGTATCCGAGAAAGTCCTACCAGGTTAGCTCAGTCCTAGGTCAGTTATCGAGAAGGCTTACCGGAGAAAGCCTTGCCTAATTGATAATCGGGATTCCACGGCACGCGCGCTGCTGATCGAAGAATATCAATTTTATTCCCGCCGTTGCTGAACAGCTGGTGGAGGCTGGAGCAGGACTGGGCGAGATTAGAGGCGTCTCCGATAGTCGGAAGCTGGTGGAAGATCAACAGTAGGAGTTCATTCGGCAGCTGTAAGAGAGAGGTGAACATGCTTCCGGTCAATTGTGAGAGAGAACCAAAGTGGAAAGCGCCAGCTGCAGCTGTTTCCGACGAAATACGAGATTCGACTTAGCCTGGTCACCTGACAGGTTGTAGAACCGATATATGATCTATGTGTAGGGTACAGCAGCTATTATAATCACCGTCAAACTAAAAGTGGAACTGCTATTTCGGGCACCGAACGAGAAAAATATCTTCTCTGTCAATGCATGCTCCAACGGGCGAGGGACAGCACCTCCCGAGTTACGCTGTTACATACGAACAAGTCCATCTCGAGTTGATATCCTGCAGAACGAAGCGTAAGACTTGGTTTACATATCCCCTATACTGTATCATCTTAGCTACTTGAAGAAGCTGTTAACATTTGTAAATAGAGCACTGGTATCAAAAGGACGCTTCGTATTTAATATAGAGCATCTAGTCTATATACCTCCCAAGAAGGAGATGCGGCATCAATCTGAATCTGGTAAGAAGTCCTACCCAGCTATTAGAGCAGGGCAAGCGAGACAATGAGGAACTAGCTTAGGCGGGACGTGAAGAAGTATCATCGGAGTACACAGACGTATCTTTCCGTGTCGATACAGTTAGGCGCAAAAGTCGTAAACTTGATTGAATGGATGCCGTCAAAGGAGGATCTGGAAGAGCATCCAGAATGGGCGCATGAAAGACATCGGCCTGCTCTTTTGTTGTTTGGGGTGGAGAAACCATATGTTTGAGATGCTTTACAGTGTAGTCCCTTCAGTTTCATAGAGACAAAGAAGACAATAATCATCAGTCTCGACTTATGTTTCGCTGAAAGCCTATGTCTGACATATGCTGCCATGCTTTGTTTAATGTTCCAAAGGTTCTTGGTAAAACCTCCACAATAATGACATTCCGGGGACGAATAAAGGAACCGCAAACAACTCGAGTATCAGTATGATTCAAAGTCACAACCAGGGCCTTCGGTCAATGGGCACGCGGCGCTTTGTTGAGGGGAGCCATTTACCCTATGAATACCGGCGTTCTGCCCTCCAATCGCAGTAAAAGCAAGACATCCTCATCATATCCATTTCCTAACCTTCGACCACCATCAGCAACTTTAACCATGGTTTGGCAAGCGATAGCAAGCAACACCTACACCTCGGAGCCGCGCTACCAAGCTTTTACCTGCGGCGCAAGAAGTCCCTCAACCACCCGTCAACGTTAAGACTACCTCTAAGAGTACCTAGCAAAGGCACCATTATGCCCTACCACGCCCTCGCAGTGCACCTCGAGGTAATTCCTATCCAATATTATCCGAGCCAACTCGTCTTTTCAATAGAGACGCACCCTAGTAACTAACATCCCTCACCCCTCACAGAGCTTGGACCCCTCCTACTCCTCCCCAGGCTTCACCAGCACAACAAACTGGTCCCACCACGAAGACCCCAGCATCCTACGTATCCTCATAACCGCCAAAGACGAAGCGACCTTTGACACATGCTACGACGTCGTGCGCGAAAACACGAAGCACATCTGGCGCGACGAAGACTGCGAGGACTGGATCATCTATAGCCGGCGGGAATTCGATATTGAGCTCTCGACGTCTTGGTGCGGCGATGAGTTTATTGGCAGAGTTGTGTTTTCTCATCAGCCGGATTTTCCGATGGAGGAGAGACGGAGAAGGGATTTGTATGCGAGGAGGGAGGGACTGGGGGAGGAGAAGGAGGAGGGGGATAGGGGGGCTGGGTTTGTTTTGGGAACTAGAGGATGAGCAAGTATTTCAACTGATGCAAATCGGTTATGTATTCTAAGCAACGTCCGATAGTCAGCGTGTCTGTTGACCTTGTGAATGGGTGTAGAGGTTCTTTGAATCATCAAGTGGCTATGCAGTTTCTAATTAGAATCGAATTGCCCATGCAATGTCCTAAGACACGGCCTGAATGCTAGTACTTATAACCCTATCCCAAACCATGAACAACTTCTCTAAAGCCTCGCCTTCCCCCTCATATCCGCATCCGTCAGAAGAGGCACATTCCCGAACGCCCTACTCCCCCCTCTCCCCTCCATCAAAACATTCGCCGGCGTCTCCCCTTTCAGCTCCCTCCACCTCCAAGCCCTCACAGCCTCCCTCTCCCCTCCAACCCCCTCCAAAACATCCACAACCCACTCCCCAATCACTGGCAAATACTTGAACGCATGCCCACTCCCCCCCGTCGCAACCATCAGCCCCTCACATTCAGGAACCCGATCAACAACAAGATGGTTATCAAAACTATCCGTATACCAGCACACGCGTGTCAGCGCAATATCAACCCCATTCTCCGCAAGCTCAGGCAAATGACTCGCCAGGAAGGACCGAACCACCTTAACCGCTTGCTCGGGGATAGATGTGAATTTTCCCTCTTGGTCTGTATCAGACCACCGCGTAACAGGCACACTACGCTCTTTCCCATCCCCTTGAACCACAGGGTTCGTATACTTCGTCCCCCGATACCCGATCTTCAACCACCCGTTCTCGTCCCGCGGGAACCCATACAGTCCACCCTCGGCGCCATCACGCATTTTATACTGCCACGAAGGGAAACGATCTGGCGCAAAGCGCTCAAACAGCGCGGTGCCCGGTTCCAGTTTAAACAGTACCACCGAACCGGCCGTTGCCTCGCACAGGTTATCGAGTGCAGGCAGAATCGAAGGCGTCCACCCGCCGCAGGCGAGGATCGTCATTTCTGCGGCGTGGGTCTTTCCATCTGCGGTTTTGATTCCGGTGACTTTGGATTTGCTGGACGGGGCATAAACCAACGAGTCTAGTTTCCCGGCAGCAGGGCCGAAAATGAACTTCACGCCGAGAGTCCGAGCCTTATGTAGTGCGAACCGGCATGCTTTATCTGCGACTGCGAGACCACCGGTTGTGTCGAGGACGCCGACATTCGATTGCCCGCGTTGTCTGCGGTGGAATGGGTCGATGGCGTAGCCCAGCCCGGTCTCCTGTGCGAGCTGGATGTGGTGCGGGTCTAGAGTCGAGAGCTGCGTATCCTTGTATCCTGCCTTCTCCATATTCGTGATCGTGGCGAGCTCGAAGTCGGGTAGGTCGGGTTTATCTGTGAGGACCAAATGGCCGTTTTTGATAAACACTCTGTCTACGCTTGTCAGTCCGGGCGGGAGATCTTTGCCTGCTGCGAGCTCGGCGTTCCAGGTCTCCCACTCGGTGATTGCGGAGAGGGTGAGCGATTGGTATTCGGTTGAGCCGCCGTAGGCGGAGCGGATGATTTTGTTCATGTCTGGGGTTGTTAGTGGTTGGTTATTGGGATACTAGGGGGAGGGGAGGGTGAAGGACCGGCAGATGCAGCATCGCAGCCGTTTAGGTAGGAGTATTGGCGCTCGTCGTAGGGTTGTTTGTCGAAGACGCTGACGTTTGTGTAGCCGCGGCGGGCGAGGTGGAGGGCTGTGCTGAGGCCGAAGATGCCGGCGCCGACAATTATGATGGGGTCTTGTTTGCGAGGCATTTGTGCTGTTTTTTTTTCTCTTATTGAGTTCTTTTGAGGTATGTGTCTAGAGGTTGAAGGCACAACAGAGGTGGTATATAAGACTGTGTGGCAGATGGCGTGAGGTTGAATGGCTCCAACAGTGGTACCTGTTTAGCTCCACAGTTATCTCTTGCACAAACCGAGCTTCTCCAACGGGTTGTTCCGAGCCAATAGCCAGCGGTTGATATATCTGAGCTATCGTTGTACTCATGAGATGTGCGAGGTGCCCTCTTTCAGTCTGGGATAGCTACAGGACTTTTCCTATTGTTTGCATAGATTATTCACTTACGTATCTCGTCTAGTCTGGAGTCTAGGTCTGCGCAACAGATATATAAAGCTCACTGTAACGCTTTATACTGCTCCAATTATTGCAGTTCGCATTCCAGGAGCATCATGTTTTTTAGCCCTCGGAGCTAGCTTGACCACGTAGGTATATGATTTTTCTATTTCTACCTCAATCCCTAACTACTTCCCGCTCGCACTCAAATCGACAACGGGACTATTCGGCACCCCCGTCTCAAAAAACACCCTCACATTCTCAAAACACTCCGTCTCCGCCCTCTGAAACGCCATATCCGTCAGCCCCCCCAAATGCGGCTGCAGCACCACCTTCTCGCTTTCCCGGAAGTACTTATTCACATTCGGCTCGTCAGGGAATACATCCAACCCTGCCCTCGCAACCTTCCCTGACTCTAGCGCAGCAATCAGCGCTTCCTCGTCGATGACGGCGCCCCGCGCGGTGTTGATTACGAACACGCCGTCTTTCATCTGATTGAATTCAGTCGTAGACAGGAGATTCGTCGTCTCTGCGTTTAGCGGACAGTTCACGGAGACGATGTCGGCTGTGCTAAGCAGCGTAGCCAGAGTCGGTGCGTAGGTGAGGTTATACTCCTTCTCAATCTCGGCGGGGAGTTGGCGGCGATTGTGGTAGGTGATGCTGAGGTTAAATGCACGCGCTTTCTTCGCAAGGTACTGCATCCACGCATACTATTAGTGTCCATCCTAAAAGCCATACCCATACCAATGACAGTCGCCAGTAGGTAGAGGGTGGTGGTGGTATATACACACCTTCCCAATAGCCCCCATCCCAACAACCCCAAGCACAAGCCCACTCGGATCCCTCCCGGGCACCAACCCCCCATCCCTCCAGAGCCCCTCCCGAACCCGTCTCTCGGCAACACTCGTATTCCGTAACACGGCCAGCGTCAGAAACATCGCCATGTCGGCCGTCGCCTCCGCAACCGCATCGACGGTGTTACAGAACCAGATCCCCTGCGCCGTCATCCAGTCTACGTCGAACTCATTGAACCCCGCGCTTGCAGAGACGATGATCTTGCAGTGTGGTGTTAGTGCTCCCAGAAGGTCGGCATCGAAGGGCTCGTAGGGCGGCGTGCCCATGCGGATTATGAAGGCGTGGATGGGGCCGTGCGCTGCGATGTCGGATTTTAAGAGGGATTGCGTTTCGGTGCGGTTGGTCGCGGGGAGGACGGAGTAGGTGAATTGCGTGCTGAAGGTTGAGAGGTACGAGTCTGGGATGTATTTGGGGGTGCCGAGGGCGACGACGCGGGGTTTGGGATTGGAGGTCATGGTGCTATTTTGGTTGTAGTTGAAATTGAATTCTTTGGGTATCCGTAGAAGCTGGAGCTTGAGCTTGAGATTGACTGAAAGGTAGATATTGTTGTTGCCCCTCTTAAAAGACGAGATATTGAAGCTTATCGCGGGGCTCGGCATCTCCCGTGCTGCTCGGTTTCTCCCGGTGTTGGAGATCTGGAAGATATTGTTTCGATTGATGTATATTTTTTACCAATCGATTAAGCCAGGGCAGTGTAGCAGATAGTCGTGCACATGATCGAAATACATTTTGTGCCTGGCTAACCCTGGAGGTGGGATGAGGGGTGAAGGGCCGGTTGATATACAAAACTAGGCTAGGTTCTTTCTTGGTATAACTACTACGAGTGCACAAGGACGGAGTTTATCCTATCAGCTCTATCATTTTCATTAATCCGACAGGCGAGAGAGACATTTCAGCTTTCCAAGAAGGTTTTACTATGTGTATACAGAGTATGGACGTGAAACTAAGCTAAAAACTCCCCCCCACTCCTCCTCTTAACCGCCTCATACTCCGGCACAAACTGCATATACATCGCCTCCGGACTCCCCGTGCCCTTCTTCGTATACTCCGCCTCCTCATCACCAACAATACTCTTCTTCAGCCCGCTCGACCCGCCCACAGTCCCCGGAAGAATAGCCGACTCAACAAGAAACTGCGCATGGCATGCTCTCTCCAGCGCGATGAAGAATGCCGCTGCCTCTCCGACCGTCCCACCCGTCGTGAGAAGCCCGTGGTTCTGTAGAATTAGATTCTTCTTCGTTGGACCCAGTGCGTCGGAGATTCGGTGCCCTTCCTCGGTGGAGAAGACCACGCCGCCGAAGGAGGGGTAGACTGCGAGGTCGTTGTAGAACATGCAGGAGTCTGTTCATTCCATCATCAAGGTTAGTCTTGTTTCTATGCTATGCTGCGTGGGTAGAAGGTACAGGGAAAACAAACCCTGGTTCAGCATATCGATCCCCCGCCCAAATGTACTCCAGGCCCGGCCGTAGGGACTGTGCATATGCACCGCCGCATTCACGTTTGGTCGTCTCTGGTGTAAGACCGAGTGGATGATGAACCCGGCTGTATTGATTGGTTTGTCTGCGCCGCCGACACGACGCCCTTCCTCGTCCACTTGCACCATGTCGGAGACCGTGAGCAGGTCGAAGTGGATTCCGTAGGGATTGATCCAGAAGGTTTTGGGGTTGATTGGGTCTGAGATTCATCTGGTGTTAGTAAAACTCGACGTGCTCTGTTCTCTAGAAAATACTCCTGGAATGGAACGGGTATGAACTGCGTACCGCGAAGACTAATATGCCCACTCGCCCCGTCCGCAAAGCCTAGCTTCGCGAAGATGCGAAACGCCCCTGCCATATGCTCTAGCTGCCATTTTTGGTGTCCCAGAGGAGTATTGGGGAAGGGTATGTGGTGGAGGCGCTTGACTTCGCCATCACTGGGCTTTTGGGTGTTGAGGGTTGTGTTTAGGGCTGTTGTGGTTGTTGTTGTCGTACTCATTTTGATGATTATTTTCTTTTTTAAGAAAGAAGATCTTTTCCTAGAGCTGCAGGAGGTTCTTGATGAGGATACTCTGGTTGTATGTATAAAAATGAAGGGGTGAGTCGGGGGAAGCCGAAGTTGGAGAAGTGAACCCCGCGGTGGGGAGGATGAGCAATCCATGCATTCGACGGAACCATTGATTTACGTAGCTCACATGGTCTATATGCTATCGGAATATAGTCTTCTGTCTCGCTCGGCATGTGGTGTGGTCGGTAAAATCCGTCGGAACTGGTAGTAGAACAGCATTTATACTCGATGTCGAGACCATTCTTTCCAGTCATAGTGATGATTCCTGATAAAGTATTCGAAGATGACTACCACTCTCTCTATGTCCCACCATGGCCACCAGGCCGGTCAGCAACAGGCTGCTTTTGTTGATAAAGATGATATCCGATCGACTTTCGCGCTTGCCTTGTCGGCCATGTACAAGGCTGAGGTTCCTCTCTATGGAGACCTCGTGCAGATTGTGCAATCGATCAATAGTCAGCGCGATGCTCCAGAATCACCAGAGCGCCTCAACCTCGAGCGCCATGGTGCCATACGTCTAGGCACAGCGCAAGAGCTTCAAACCATGCGTCGCATCTTCGCCTTGATCGGGATGCAACCAGTCGGCTACTATGATCTCTCAATCGCCGGACTACCCATGCATGCCACCTGTTTCAGACCGATCAACAACGTCGCTCTAGCGAGAAATCCATTCCGCGTCTTCACGACCGTTCTGCGCCCGGAACTCTTGAAGTCAACTGCCGCTAGAGATACCGCTCTGGCTCTTCTCGATCAACGGAAAATCTTCAGTGGGGAGCTGCTTGAGATTCTCGATGAAGCAGACGCTCAAAGCGGGCGACTGACACAGCACCAAGCGGAAAGTTTCATCACTCAAGCCATGTTAACATTTGGCTGGCGGTCCACGGCGGCATCTACCCGGGCTGAATATGAGCTGTTAAAATCGGAACACCCGATCCTGGCAGACATTGCTTGCTTCAGAAGCGCGCATATCAACCACCTCACACCTCGGACTTTGGATATCGCTGCAGCACAAAAGGCAATGAGTGCCGCTGGAATGGCTGTCAAGAGTCGGATCGAGGGGCCGCCAGAGAGAAACTGTCCCATTCTCCTACGCCAGACGAGCTTTCTAGCCCTAGAGGAGAGCATCCGTTTTCGAGTGGATGAATCTTCCGTCGAGGATGAATGGATAGATGGGTCGCATAAAGCACGATTTGGTGAGATTGAACAGCGAGGGGCCGCAGTCACCGGCAAAGGGAGACAGCTCTATGACCAGCTCCTAGAAAAAGCGATGGTGGAGGCTGCTAACCAGCAAGCGAATGTGGACGATATGCTAAACCGGACGTTCAAAGAATACCCAGATACCTGGGCTGATCTACGTCGTCAGGGTCTCGTATACTTCAAGTACCGGTGTACCGGAAAGTCGATCACCCTTTCAGATGCCGACGTCGCCGAATCGGATGTCCTGCTCGAGCATCTGCTTGCAGCGGATGTAGTAGAGGCAGATCCGATCACGTATGAAGATTTCCTTCCACTTTCTGCGGCCGGAATCTTCCAATCCAACCTGCAGAGCAACGGAGGTCCCTCAAAAAGTATGGTGAGTGGGAATGGACATCCGCAAGCTGATAAGAAGGGGTTTGAGAAAGCCCTTGGCTGCCCGGTCATGGATGCGGACGAACTGTATGCGAGAGCTCAAAGGGAGAGCTTAGAAGCATGTGCAGCGAAGCTAAACCTGTACAAATTGTAGATTAATGACCTAACAATTTCCATCTTATTGCGTGAGATTTGGGTTGCCCTCCGTAAGCGACAACGTGTCATATGTTTCAGTCGTGAAGAATGGGTCGTTAGAGAACTTGGACACCCCTTGTAAAAGCTCCTGGACCAGCCACTCGGATTCTTGCGGGATAGCCATGTCGTTCAAGCCGTTGTTAATCCAGTCCTGGAGTAGAGGGTCTTCGGTATTACTATCCAGTCCCCAAGGACCGCGTGGTGGATTTGACAAGTTCTCGTCACCACAGACCATGCTGATTGTTTTCTCCGATAGCGTCTCAAAGAGGTCTCGATAGGATGTGGCCAGGTTCCATCGTTCGGCAATTATCACAAGAACTGTAGAACAGGCAAGACAGGTACTTACGACATCTGTCTGTCTAGTTTTCTCACGTACGCGCCGAGACCGCCAGAGGCAGTATAGGTAGGTCAGCCCGCCGAGGAAAAGTATGTGCAGACTGCCCCATGTGAATTGAATGGAGGAACTCTGGTAAAGCCTACGATAAAGCAGGCACATCTCCCGAGCGCACAGTGCACACTCATCAAATGCCCGCTCTACCATATCTTCATCATATATCTCGGCAAGACTGGGAAGTACTGAAGGATCTTTGTTTGTTCCCGACGAATTTGTTGTAATGAACGGACGATATAGCAGCAAGATTGAGTGGTCATATGCCAGTCGAAACCATTCTGACGATGCAAACACCGACAATGGGTTTGAGTGAGCAAAGTCAAGCTGGCTTGGTAAAGAGGCGCGCCATTCTTCCAGTTCTGCACGAAGACTCTCAACAATAGTCTTCGTATGATTGGCACTGGGGTGTGACGACTTGGAATAGAGCGAATCGCTAAACTTTGCCCACAGTCGTCGTAATCGGATAACATGTAGAGCGCCCGTCATGGCTGTTGGGGTATCATTCGGCGAGGTTCGCGGACTGCATGAAAAGCCAGTAGCAGTGATGTGCTCATCATCAATATCAACGGGGAGCTGGAAATGGTTAGCGAATTAGAATATCAAGACCCTTTAAGTTATACCTCAACATCAATGGCATCTTCTGGAATCCCCACTGGCCGCCCGAGAATAAATGCGGCAACACGGTCGATATCATATGCTACCCAAAAGCATCGCTTCAGCATCTCTTTTGTGAGAGTGCCGGCATTTCGGCGGTAGCATTCAGTGCTTCTGTGGTAACCTAGCTCCACACAATGGCGGATGGCCATTCCAGAAATCTTCCTAGTACTTGTTAGAGTAATTATAAGGCTCACGTTCGGGCGCCATACCATAGACTAACTCCGACAGGAGACCGGATAGAATAGATTGCGCAACATAAAATCCCCTGGATCGACTCCAAATTGTTCAGCTCCAAGATCGGAGGTATATGGTCCAATGCTGCAGCGTAGTATTCCTATTCGTTGTAAGCGTATGCCGTCTCGGTAAATCGCTTTACTCACTTCAGCGGCTTGACGATGATGCTGTCCTAGAACTAGGGACCCAATAGCGTATACCTGCTCCCGTCAGTTTACACATCTGAAGATCAATAGAAACAAGGCCGCTACCATCAAGACGAAAAACAGAGGTATATTGGGCACGTCTGCCAGGTTCCCAGATTTAGACCCTCTTCGAAACTCTGCCTCCCAGCTCTCAAATGTCGGACGATGCAGTATGGGGTATTGGGGGTGTATGTTATCAAAATATGCCTTGGTCAATTTGCCTGCTACGGAAGCGGACGGCAGCCGTAAAGAACCCTCGGTTCGTGCACTAGGCATATGGCCTACTTCCGCTCCGCTTATGACGCTATGTTGCGACCCCGAACCGACACTGTTTGTAGCTGGCAGCCCCATCGTAGCGCTCACTATGCGCGAGAACGACACCGCAGAAGAAGCCCCGAAGTAATGTGGATCTCGCCCAGTTGCACTCAGACATAGCAGGGCTACTTCTGAAGATAGCACGTCAACCTGCTGATCATCGGGCTGTACCGAAGATGCGCGGCGTGCTCTAGCAATACCTGGGGCGGTAGATGCTTCTTGATCGTGGTTTGGCGCGTGAGCAATCTCATTAGACCCATTTGTGGGAGAGAGCGCAAGTGTGTAGCCGTCATCCCCAAAGCCAGATGCCATGTGGTCGAGAGCCACGTCTGGCCGGACCTGTTGAAGAAGAGACTCTAGATAAGCCACCCGGGCCTCAAGCGACTTAAGGTAGTCTCGAGGACGATGGAGCCCTGTCGCAGGGTCTTCGACGAGGCAATCTACAGAGCGTTAGCAGCGCAAGACATGGGTACTGGGACTTCACTACCTCGACCATTCTTTACACAATTCGTACACTTCGGGCTTTGGCCATCGCACTGAGAGTACCTTAGCAATAGTGCTAGATTTACGACAAATAGACTTACCTTTAGTTTCTTCTGCTTACAGCCGATGCAAGCAAGCATAGTGCGCTCCCCAATGCGGGGACGCTTGGCGGCCGGAAGTATCGCTTGAGGGGGGCTCATCATGAATTAGAAGACCACGTAGATCAGTATGTAGGTAGCGACAGCCATATACAGCCGTAGGGCGGATTCAACAGTGCAGGAGGCATTGAGATTCGCCGTGGTGCGAAGATGGATTCCAGTCTCCAAGTCTCCAAACGATGGCCTTATCTTATCTGGAAGCGGGCGATAAGCCGCGGCGGAGGCAGATATTGGGGTAATCCTACACCGCCGGCAGTAACTTGCTGCCTGAGGCGCAGGGTGCCTGAGCTTGGTGCTCCAGACAACTCATGATCTGCCGTGCCACTTGACGAGCATCGCTCAAAATCAGAATCAACCCCTGGGGACATATCCCCTCGTCGCTCTTTACTCTCTCCATCATGTCGTCTCCTTTCCATCGTCGCCATTTCCCCGACTACATCCTCTCCTCTCCTTTAGCCGCCTTCCTCTACCCAGTCCACCACCTGCTCCTCCGACTCCGCGGCCCTCCCCGGTCACCCCCTCCCAATGCACGCCCTATTCGAGTAGTTTGCATCTCAGACACACATACATTAGAATTGGAGGACATTCCCGATGGAGACCTGCTCATCCATGCGGGAGATCTCTGCAACGATGGTAGCGCCCGTGAGATTCAAGCCGCCGTCGACTGGCTGCGCAAACTCCCTCATCCACACAAGGTTGTCATCTGCGGTAACCACGATAGCTATTTCGACGTCCGCTCGAGGCTTGATGAAGATCGCGATCAGTCGTTTGCCGCAGTCTCATCCTCCACAGCCTCCCTTCGTTCCCTCGATGATTTTGATTCCCCGCACCCCATCGATTGGGGCGACCTCCACTACCTCCAGCACTCCTCCATTACCGTGACCTTTCCTCCGCTTCCTCAATCCTCATCCTCCTCATCCGCGTTATTGGCCGGGCGTCCACGCTCACTCACCATCTACGGCGCTCCCCAGATACCCGCAATCGTACCTTTCGGTCCTGAACACGCATTTACTTACCCTGCCCACCATGACGCTTGGTCCGGCACTATCCCCGCAAACACCGACATCCTCATTACCCACACACCCCCGCAATCTCACCTAGATCTGTCACCTGTTTATTCCACCGGGTGCCCATTCCTCCTGGCGGAGTCGTGGCGCGTTCGCCCAGCGCTCCACGTTTTCGGACACGTCCATGCTGCCTACGGCCGGGAGCCGGTGTATTGGGATGAAGCTCAGAAAGCATGGGAGAGGATCTGCAACACACGTCGCCGACGTGCGGCAAATTCCCGCTTTAGCTCCCTCTTCGGTTTCCTGCGAGATCTGTTTGACATCTCCGGATGGGTGGATTCTACCCGCGTGCTGGCATACGGGGCCCTAGGAATCATCTGGGCAAAGGTCTGGGGCGGAGAGGCTCGAGGAGGGTGGATGGTAAATGCAGCATGCATGTACCGCGATTCTGGCCGGTTGGGCAATAAGCCGCAGGTGGTGGTTTTGTAACCACCCATCATGTGCCTCTTCTATTCCGTATCATGCTTTTACTTGACGAACATCGTATATATTTAGCGCTTCCGGGTACACTTTACCACCTAAAATTGTCGCACCCACGGTGTCACTCACTGCACAGCATTAGCTCTTAAATACTAATTCATTCTCGCTGACTTTGATCAAAGGCCCTTTTCTACGCCGCTTTCTTGGTCCTTGAGACACAGCCGGTCATGGTCCTCACTCTGTAATGGTTCGTAGAATAGGTAGAACACGCAGGCAGGAGTACATACTTGGCTAGAGCCCAAGTCAATCCCAACTCCTCCACCCGATGTACATACGTAGGTGCTGCACCCTGTACTCCTGAAGCTCTCACCTACGTATCTACATTGTACGGAGCTGCTAGCATCATGCGAGCTAGTCCAGAAGCTCCTGGAACTCGCAGTAGCTACGCAGCCACTACCATCACCATCACCATCACGAACCTACCACCGTTACCAAGTTCTTCAACCCTCAACCCTCACCCGTTGGAAAGTTGGCATGAGAAGAAAAAAAAATCTTCAAAACAGAGAATCTAAAACGTAAAACCCCGCCCCAATGACATCAATCCCAAACAAACCCACCACACCAAGTCCAGCCCACCTGGGTCCTGCAAGCCACGAAGCCACCAGTGACGATCCCGCAGCACAACCGGGATCTCCACAGTACTGAGAGTTCTCCATCGAAGCTCCACGCCACAACGTAGATACCCACTCATCTTCGCCAAAGATGAGACGATGGGCAGTGACGAACTGCTAAATTTCTTTTCCTTGTGCTTGTCTTCTTCTCGGCGTTGCTTGTTGGGATTAGGTTTCTTGGCGGGCGTAGTACATCATTTTCCTTCTGCGAGGGGGAGGTGGCTTTGAAGTTTGGAAGGAAGGATGCAGTTGCAATTGAGGTGAGGTGAGGGTAGACCGTAGGGGGGTTGTTTTGGAAACTAGAGTTCGAACGTGTAGGGTTTGGACTTTGGGGTTGCAGGAGAGGGGACCTACGGAGGGGAGAGCCCGAGAAACTGGAGACTGGAGAGTCAGGGCTGTTCTACCTTCTCTGGTCGTGTCCGTGAGATGGTGAGACCTCAGGCGGTACCGGTAGGGCAGGGTTTGGGCAATGGGCAGAGATTGCGGAGTGCTCGCGTGGTGGCTTGGTGGCTTGAGCCAGGGCCATCCGATGAGGTGGGTGAGATTGTGAGGGGAACACCACATGGCCGGCTGTTGTACCTTATCTCTATGGGGTTGAAATTGATTCTGCGGGCACAGAGAGAATATGGATGTGATAGATCTCGCTCGACCTGTCAGTCTGGTTGTCATATTAACAGACATCTTTGAGCTAGAGTATCCATGAAGATCTCGTTTACAGAACGACCATATCAAGTCTCTCACACAGAGTCGATCAGAACTCTGTCGGTTAATCTTCACCATCTTTCGCTGTTACCTAACGTCCCGATCAACAAATGACAAAGCTCTTCAGATCCTTCAATGCTGCTTGCTGTACGTAAGAGGCTGCAGAAGTAACCTCCGGGCGCAGAATGGATATGCCGTGGAGTGTCAGTTATCTAGCGCACAATGAGATCTCTCTCTGAGCATTGTGGGTGGTTGTGGGCGCGGGAAAGTCCTCTGCCAGACTCCAGTGAGACTGTGATCCATCGCAGTGCATGTCGCCCACAGATATTCAAGATGAATGGACAACGTGGATGGGTGGATCAATCAACCGATGGCAGCAGAGATTACATATTCCACGCCGACGCATGCTGAGTGAGAATGAGATGAATGAACGAACTGTCAGGGAACCAATCCCGGGATCGAAAGCAAGGGATGACGAAGGTGTTGCTGCTTCTCGAAAAAGGCACCAATAGACACTGACCAATGTTGGATAGAGGCGATTTCTGCTGTAAAAAGAAGGAGAGGAATGACGTCCGCCGGCAAAAAGAGCAAGCAGGCTAGCCGAAGGAAGTATCGGGAACGGCTTCCCGAACAACCCCCGAAGGTAGCTGCTGGGCCGAATCTTGTGGATGGATACCGAGTTGTGAACAATTTTATCAGTTTTATCCACTAATGATGACGACCTGCGAGCGTGCAGTTGCCGAGTCAGTCCTTGCTCCATGTTGGAGTCGGTTCGAGAGTCACCGTTACCGTTTCACAAGGTGAGCAATTAGCTGCAGACAGATCTCGTTATCCAGCAAGGGATATATAGAGAAGGTAAGGAATGACATCGCCATGATGAACGCGGTGCGGATGCGGAAGGCTTCCACCAACATTGGGTTGAGTATACGCTGGAATGCAAAGGCTGCAGCGCCTGTGTGCGGTTCTCGGTGCACTTACTCAACAAGACTTCGGTCTAAAAATCTTGACTCCTCTTGGTCTTCTCCATGGCTCGCAGGGGGGTCCAATGTGATGTCATGGTGGGTGAGATTGGCGCAGTGTGGATCTACAATGGAAATGCTTAGCCCACCCAGTGCGATGCTTGCAGTTCCAACGGGCTCCACTGCCTGAAATTTGGTATAGCCCATATTGCTGCGCTGCGTCTGTTGCCGACTCGAAACGACGTGGGTAAACGCTCGCGACAGGCCGAAAAAGTAACGCATATTATTGGAATATTGCAAGATTATGGCGTCGCCACACTTACCCTTTGAGCCCTGGTTTCGCTCCCCATGGCAGTGGGTAGGGCTTCTGGAGAAGTAGAAATACCCCCGTCTTCCCCTCCCCCCTACATTCTCCGCGTTTTCGAGTTCCTGATTTTATCTATCCTTGCCTGTCTATTCTTCCTCTATCCCAGGCTCACACTATCAGCACCGGGAAGGCAGTGACTATACTCGATCTGGATCGGATATCATATTGTCTTGGATGAAATTGCAATCATGGCGCCCTCATTTGCCGGCCTGTCTGGCAAAAAGCTGTCCCTGACCATCTCGACAGTTGCGACCATGGGTTTCTTACTGTTTGGATATGACCGTATGTCTAGATGCTGACCCCGAGCATGATGATTGCAAGCTAACACGGTCTCAGAGGGTGTCATGTCTGGTATCATTAGTGACCGCAATTTCAACGATGTCTTCACGGCCACGAGAGACGACTCCACAATGCAGGCGCTCGTCACAGCTGTCTACGAACTCGGCTGTCTGGCGGGTGCCATGTTTGCCCTGTTTTTCGGCGACCGCACCGGCCGTCGGTGGATGATCTTCTCTGGTGCTATTGTTATGATCGTCGGTGTAATCATCCAAGTCACCTCGTTTGTCGGCCATATTCCTCTCCTGCAGTTCTTCTTCGGCCGAGTCATTACTGGTATCGGCAATGGCATGAACACGTAAGTCAACCGTGAAATCTTGCGCAGGCGTAGCTCACAATATCAGGTCGACGATCCCCACATATCAAGCCGAATGCTCCAAGACCAGCAACCGTGGTCTCCTCATCTGTATTGAAGGTGGTGTTATTGCCATCGGCACAGCTATTGCCTACTGGATCGACTTCGGCGCCCACTATGGTCCTCAGGATCTCGTCTGGCGTTTCCCCATCGCCTTCCAAATCATCTTCGGTATCGTGATCATTGTCGGCATGTGGTTCCTCCCCGACTCGCCCCGCTATCTCATCTCAAAGGATCGTATCGAGGAAGGAGAGTATGTTCTTGCCGCCCTCGCTGGAAAGGAAGTCCACGACCATGAAGTTCAAGCCCAGAAGCACCTCGTGCTCGAGTCACTGCGTGCCTCTGGCGCCCTCGGTGCGAAGACTAGCTACCGCGATCTCTTCACCGGCGGTCCCACCCAGCACTTCCGTCGTATGCTTGTCGGTTCTTCATCTCAGGTCTTCCAACAGCTCGGCGGTTGCAACGCTGTCATCTACTACCTCCCGCTCCTGCTTAAGCAAAACCTGCACCAGGACAATGACATGGCTCTGTTGATCGGTGGAATCAACATGATTGTGTATGCAATCTTCGCGACCTTCTCCTGGTTCTTCATCGAGCGCATCGGTCGCCGCAAGCTGTTCCTCGGCGGCTCCATCGTCCAAACTGTTGCCATGGTCATCACCTTTGCCTGTCTCATTCCCGGCGACGAACAATCCTCCAAGGGCGCCGTCTTCGGTCTCTTCCTCTACATGGCTGCCTTCGGCGCCGCCTGGCTCCCGCTTCCCTGGCTCTACCCCGCCGAGCTGTCCCCCGTTCGCACCCGTGCTAAAGCCAACGCCGTCTCCACCTGCAACAACTGGCTATTTAACTTCACAGTGGTGATGATTACCCCTGTCATGGTCGACGCCATTGGCTGGGGAACGTATTTGTTCTTCGCTGCGTGGAATGCCCTCTTCATCCCTGTCATCTGGTTCTTCTACCCTGAGACCGCCAACCGCAGTCTTGAGGAGATCGATCTTATTTTCGCCAAGGGATACCATGAGAAGATCAGCTATGTTCGCGCTGCGAAGGAGCTGCCCAAGCTCACGGACGATGAGATCGATGCTGAAGCTGCAAAGTACAACTTCACTCCGGAGACCGAGGCGGAGGTTGAGAAGGGTCATGTCGGACAGATGTCGCCTGCTGGCAGTGCCACCGAGTCTCCTTGAACAATGAAACTGGAGACGAGAACGGAAAAGGTTCTCGAAAAGTCCATTCTCAGGACAGTTCTTTTCATGTAAATGATGTTTGCGAAAAGAGGAGTGTCAACCGATGCTCGCTCATGTCTATGATCTGCTTTGTTGCTTTGATGCGATGCAGCCGCTTCCGGGTTGATGCGTGCTTGTGTATCCTTGCTTTGCTTTGTACCTATACCCATACCCTTATCCCAGGGAGTCAGTGAGTTGGGCCGCTGGCGCTGGCGATTTGTTTGCTTTTTATAGACGTTAGATTTAGATACCGTGTTCAGGCATGGTTTTGCTAGACAATGTGATGGCAACTTGTCAAGAACTTTCGTTCCTTCGAATCTTCGTAAATAGTCACATATGTGGCCCGTACTCCTCGACGTGAAGAGAGCGAACGAACCCTGCATCAGTGACAAAGCCTATGCAGGCTCGTCCCAAATTAGCCTGCTGCGCAAAGCATGGGCACTGCTCGCCCGGATTTCGCCCTGATTCGCGGATGATGATCGTCTGGGACTGGGGGACTCGCGCGTATTATTGGCCATGAACCCAGTCGAAGAATGTTCGCTGCAGCGACGTTCATGCACGATAAGCGACAAATCTGACCCTTCAGCTTCAATGCAATGACGACCGACAAGACTCGAGACGAGATTATTATTGGACTGCGCGACGATCTGTAAGGGGCCGCCACAGCTGAAAGTTGCAACAACTGGCTGGAAGATTTCGCAAGCAGAAGCTGATCAGAAATCAAGAAAGGAATCAAGGCATATTCTCGCTTGTGATCGGCTGATCGCGGTTCTTTCAGATGGATCACGGCCGGGCAGGTGAGCAGGCTCGAATCGAGTCATTCGAAGTCGAGTGACTTTCCAAGCCGTCCTTTCAGCTGCGAACAAGCGACCGACCCCCTCTTTTCTCGCTCTCTTCTCTTTTCTCCCCGCCTCCCGAGGTTTCATGTTTTCTCTGAAGGTTCATCCCTTAGTTTAGGGGGAATTTCCATACTACAAAGTATTTACGCCATACGCTACGCTGCTGCGCTACATTCTTTCTGCTAGTCATCGTGACTGACGACGGAGTATCACTGCTGGATCATGCGAATCCAGCTCTACCCCGACCCCGCCTCGCTCTCAACCCCACCATGAGCTCTTCCCTCGAGGCTAAGATTGTTGTCCTCGGCGCTCAAGGTACGTCCCTCTCCAACACCTTTGTGCACTCATTTCCACCGAACAATACCCCAAATACTAACACAAAATGTAACACAGGCGTCGGCAAAACCTCCCTCGTCCACCGCTACGTCAAAAACACCTTCAACGCCTCCAGCACCACCTCCACCGTCGGCGCCTCCTTCGTCACGAAACGCGTCCTTGACAGTACATCCGACACGCTCGTGCGGCTGCAAATCTGGGACACAGCCGGGCAGGAACGGTTCCGGTCGATCTCGCGCCTCTACTACCGCGGCGCAAACGCCTGTCTCCTCTGCTACGACATCACCGATGAAGCGAGCTTCACGGAAATGACGGGGTGGCTGGTTGAGCTGAAGAAGAACCTCGCGAACGAGCACGAGCCGATCGTCATCCATGTCGTTGGCACAAAGTCCGATATTGTTGCGCTGGAGCCGGGCAAGCGCAAGGTGCCGTTTGAGCGCACGATCGCGTATATTGCGGAGCAGCTGTATCCGTCTAGGGCTGTGACGCCGCCGCCGTCGGCGTCTGCGACGTTTGCGAGTACGCCGACGCTGGGGTTGGGGAGTGCGGATAGTAAACGGTCGAGTGCGTTTTGGGGGCAGGATGTTGGGTGGGATTGTTGTCATGAGATTAGTGCGAAGGATGGGGAGGGGGTTGAGGAGGTGTTTCGCGTTATTGCGAGGAAGCTTGTTGAGCAGAGGCAGAGGCGTGATGCGGAGTCGGTTGTCAGTCCCGGCGGGTTGTCGGTTGATGGGGGCGGGTTGCCAAGTGCGGTTTCTGCGGAGGGTGGTGGGAGTTTTCGACTGGGGATGAATGATAAGAGGAGGAGTTGGTTGATGTTTCCGCCGAGTAGTGTTGGGGATGAGGGAGGGGAGGATACACGGGAGGTTGTGCAGAGGAAGGGGAGGTGTTGTTGATGATCATTTTAGCATTTCTTCCTTGGCTGGCTTGTTGGTTTGTTGAATCTGTTGGAGTTGCATTTTCTTGTGCTTGCTTCGCTTTGCATGTTTGATTACAGCGTTGAGTTTGGCGTTGGTTCTGCTTCTGCTGCTGCTATGATTGACGGGTTGCATGGATACATGAGATGCGATATACCGGGATGAGATTTGACGAGATGAGGTTTCTGGCCGGCCAGAACCATAGATGATATACACAGCTAGTACAATACAATATAACATGCATGATATCACAAAGTGAGCGATCCTGGATATCAGTGCTGATCTCTAAATAAAACCGCTGATCCTCCCACTGCCGACTCAGGGTCAAGATAATGAGATATGCAATTGAACCCGAAGATCCCGCCAGGCCAGACCAGGTGCTTGCAGTGCAGGGTCCATCTCCGACTCCGAAGCTGAAGGAAATATAAAATGACCAGCGACGATCCCGAAGATAGAATTTTCGGCCGCGCGTCTGGAAGAGTCGGTAGAGGTTATCATTGCCTTGTTTGGGGTAGATGGGGCTGTCACTGCAGTGTCACCAATATTGACCAATATCACGAATACTGCAAGATCAAGACATTTTCATACTGGGCAAGTCACGGAGCGAGCGGCTGACTTCCAAGAGCCTTAAGACGAGCCTTAGAACGAGTATTATTACCGACCATTGGCACGAGGGACCCTGCAGGACAAGAGTTTGGCTCAGGGGAAAGGTGCTTATCTAAGGCTGCGATGGCGAGATTGCACGGGAGGCTAGTTTCACTGCAATATCTTGGGCTTTTTCGGTCTTGAGATGGGTGGGCTCTGTCAGTGTCAGCTGTAGTAGAGTAAAGAATTTGTAACTACTAACTTTAACAGCTGAACATAATATCACAATTTATACCCTGCTTACTCCGGAGAAGAAGGAAACCTGATACACTTCCCCCCCAGGCCCTGCAGATCGAGAGGTAGCGGACCGCCAATCAAGTGCCGGACTCCACCCCAAATTATTCTGGCCTGTCTGTCTCACTCCCGCGCTCTCAGCTGCCTGCCTGCCTCTCGCCTCTCCTGAGTTCTTTTCCCCTCCCTCACTCGCTCTCGCCTTTGCGTTTTGCTTTCGTCTTTCCTTCATTCGTTTCACCCCTCACTCGTTTAGTCTTTGCTGGTGTTATGAAATGAGATTGTCCTACCGCATCGGGGCGGGCGCCCTTCTTATCGCCTTTGTCTTTCTACTTGGCCGCCTCTTCCACATCGGAACTCCAGGTCCGCACCCCCGGACTCCATGGGTCTATAACGTCGGCAGTCGTCCTGATCCTGCCGAGCTGGCTGCTTGGAAATCGCGATGGTCCGAGGGGGATGCAGGCGTCGTGCGCCAGGAGTACGACACCACACCGATTGTCGTCCCCAATGACCGGATCATCGTGATGGCAAAGTTGTCGACGGAGGATACGAATTGGGTCAGCGCAGATCTAGCAGAGTGCGCTCTTCTCCTCGGTATTTGACATTGAACAGCAACTGATGGCTCTACTCTAGGTGGCGAAACTACATCTACGTCGTCGACAACACAGACGCCCCCCGACACACCCCCATGAATAAAGGCCGCGAGGCCCTCGCCTACCTCCAATACATCGTCGAACACTACCACGACCTTCCCTCCACAATGGTCTTCATACACAGCCACCGCGATGGCTGGCCCGGCGCCTGGCACACGGACACAATGGACTACAGCAACGTCGAATCCATCCGCTCGCTGCAGATCGATTTCGTGCAGCGCAACGGCTACGCGAACCTCCGCTGCCAGGAAACACCTGGCTGCCCTGACGAGATTCGACCAAACCGCGATCCCCCGCGGCCGGGAAAGAACGTCGAGAAAATCTACCCGGATGCGTGGCGGGCATTGTTCGGCAACTCAGACGTGCCGGAGGTCATTGGCGCACCGTGCTGCAGCCAGTTTGCGGTCTCGAAAGCGCAGGTGCTAAAACGGCCGCTGACCGATTACCAGCGGTATTACAACTGGGTGCTCACAAATGATCTCCCGGATGATATGACCTCGCGGGTGATGGAGTACACATGGCATATTATTTTTGGGCAGGATCCTGTCTAGTATGTCTCCAATTTCACTCGATCTTCACCCATCCATTCTCTGCTTCACCCACTAACAAACTTCAACAGCTGCCCCGACGTCTTCCAGTGCTACCAAGACGTCTACGGCAACCCCTATTTCTGGTGATTTTTTGTATATATTGGAATACCCATATCCGCATCCGCATCCGAACCTTATTTCCTGACGACGACATACGCATATTTTCAAATCTTCTCCATCTATTCTCTTCTTGCCGGTCTAGGGCCTGGCGCTTGTTGTACATCAATTCGGATTTTCGATTTCGATTTCTCTGGCATAAAAGGTATTCATTGACAATATAGACTATTAAACGTTTTTTTTCCCAGCTCGTGTTTTTCCTAGCTCGTGTTTTTCCTTGGAAGGGAGTACGGCGTGAGACCACAGTCTGACCCGCCAACTTTTGCCTCATTTTTCGGCTCGACTTACCACAATGACCGTGTATAACCCTCTGCATGCACCCTCAAAAGCAGATTCAATTGCCGATACGATACGACCTCGTTTCCATTCTCACCCACTCAACCCCCAATCAATCCAATCAATCCAGATAGCCCTTCCTGTCCTGTCCCACGCACTCAGCCTCTCACCCGAGCGGAACGGACAGAGCATTTCAGACCCGTTCTATTTCTAGCCCGCCCTTCTCTTCCCCTTCCCGCTTTGGCCGCGAGATGGAGCAGCCGTGTCCAGTCCAGATACATACTAAACCACCTTTCTCTTTGGAATTCAACCAATATCCCATGCACATGCACAGACCTCGTAGACTTCTAGCGGTTTTTCCCTTTCTTACTCCAGCCTTAGCTTCGCTTATCTTTTTATCTTGGGTTGAAGCGAGACCCCGCCATGTTAAACCTCCGAAAGCCCATTGTCTACTGTGGAAGGCGAAGGGAGGGGGGAAAGGGCAAGACGGGTCGGGTATGAATTCGCAGACCGGAAGCAAGCCCGGGAGAGGAGATGAAACGTGAAACACGAGCTCGGGAGCTGGGGAGCTAGGGTGCACCTGCACGGGAGTTTTGTGTCACTGTCACTGTCACTGCGGTGTTGAGTGTCAAGTGAGTGGTGGTGGTGGTGAGGGTGAGGGTGATTACGTGCCATGCATGTACTGTATGCAGACTTGACATGTCATGTCATGCCATGGCTTGCTATGCGCTGCTATCGTCATCGTCATCTCGTGTACTGAGGGAACGAACCTTGGAAGCGAGTGGTCGTTGTCTGTCCCGGTGAGCAAGGTAGTGACAGGGTACGGCTGGTTTACATCAAGACCAAGACTAAGTGAGATTTCAAGGATGCCGAAGGGGCTACCTACCTTGGGTCCTGTACGATAGATAACGCGAGTCGGGGGGCGTGGAGAGTAGGTAGGTACCCAGGAGGTGGGGCATCACCGACTGAGATGGACTGACCCCGCCAGCTTGAGATAGGATACTCACTTGGGAGCTATACTTGCTAGTTAACCTTGTACGTTTTCTATTTCTCCAGCATACCGTACTTTTACCGGTTGGAGTTGGGTGGGAGGAGGGAGGCAGCTATGGTGGTTATGTTGTCTCGGGCTGTTCTTTGCCCTCCAGCTTAGGGATCGTTTTTCGGTGGGCTTCGTTCGGGGTCCGAGCTCTGTTGATACGCGTGTATGCTGCTGTGGCTGGCTTACTATGGATGTCTAAGCTTTTTAGTAGGATGTTAACGAGATTGGTTTTATGCGTGGATGCCAGGGTAGTCTCGTATCACCTTGTGAATAGTCTTAGTCCATGTTCGTAAATAGATACGAGCTATCCTTGAGCTTGATTTGGTGAGCTGAAGACAGTCTACATATATCAGAAGTACATTCTACAACCTGTATGCAAATAAGCTCCAAACAAGCTAGTTATCACCACTAATAGTTCATTAATCACTAACTCGAGCTATAGCAATCAGTATAATAGCAATAGAAAAAGTATATAGAATCTCCAGCGAAACAAAGCCAACAGCAACATATAAACAAGTACGAATATAATAATTATTAACATCATCGTCAATAGACCCAGATATAAGCGATCCCACCCTGCTGATAACAACTATACACGTCCCCAAACAGCTATTATATATATAGGTATCCATCCGTATCTCCATCCATCCGTATCAGGAACCCCCAGTTATAACGTATCACAACCGATGAAAGCTTTCCCAGCATCCATTCTCACCTCCTTAGAAAATGAACCATCTTCTCCCGGGCTCATCACTCTACACCCAAATCCTGATCCTGATCCATTACCACCACCAGCGCCACCACCCCTCCTCTCGAATCCTCCCCCTTCTTTCTTTCTTCCTCAGTCAACCAATCAATCAATCAATCAATCCACACAGAATCTCACCCCCACTCCCGCCCGAGATCCAGATCTAGAATCAGACCTCAATCCAATTCAAGGCACCGTCGTCGTCGGCCCATCATGTGGCGGCGCCACACCACCATGGCTTGTCCCATGCGCCCCCTGCTTCTCGATCACGGGAACGGCGTTTTCCCGTCGGTAGCTCCAGAGGGAGTATAGTTCGCCGAGCATGCCGAAGAATGTGAAGATGCTGGATTGTCCTCGTTAGTGTTTACCTTTTTTTGGTTATAGAGATGGAGGTTAAGGTAGAGGTGGATATAGAAGTGGTAAGGTTAAAGTTAAAAGTTAATGGGTAAGGGTAGGACTAGGGGTAAGGGACAACGAAAGGGATGAAGGCAACATACAAAGCAAGGAAGATAAACGCCTCATTCGCCTTCTTGCGTGAGCAGCCGAGGCCTGGCGGGGCGTTGAAGTAGCAGTTGTGCCAGTTGTAGTCTTGCGCGGCGAAGATGAAGGCTGTGAGCCAGCTGTCGGGAGCAATCATTTGTTAGCATTGGAGTTGATATGTAAATTCCAATCGAGTATGGAGTTTAGAGTATGAAGATAGGGGTGGAAGGGAGAGGTAAGGGGTGAAACGTACAGGTACGAGAAGATGACATCGATAATAAACACAAACCGGGAGAGCGTGTTGGGCATGAATGGCGAGACGAATGCTGGGAGGAAGAAGACGACGGATGTTACGGCCTTGAACTCATGTTAGTATTGGTTGCATATCTCTGCCCTATATACTTCGCTCCGTGGGGTTGAGAGGGGGAGTATGCTGGGTGTGTGAACGTACAATAACCTCCTGGTAGATAATATGCTGACCCCTAGGGCCCCTCTTGATGAAGTACGAGGTTATCCCCATGACGATGACGGCAGACGCCCATTGTATGGCTCTGGTGACGAGGAGGATTGGGCGGGCGAGGGCTTGGGAGGGCATGTTGACGGGTTCAGCACGTCGTGCTTATAGCAGTTGTATCGATGTGTATATGTGTACCTCGCTCGAAGCTCCCGTGAACACGGTGTGACAAGACAGGGAGAAAGATGAGGGGGAAACAGCTATGATGGAGGGTGGGTAGCAGCTTTATACCTATTGTCTACCCTGCCCTGCAGCAAGCCCGACCATAAACAGGGATGGCAGCATGCAACAACGAAGTTAGACTAGCCACTGGCCAGTCCAAGCTCCCTCCACCCCCTCCACTCCCCATCACATCTACAGTAATCGAGACCAGACCTGGACTGGTCAGACCACGGACTGCAGTAGGTAGGGTTTGCGTCAGGCGCAGGACGCACATCTACTGGCTGCAAAGTGCAAGACCCACGTTGAGATGGATGTCATTGACTCTTGCCCTGGCCTGTCCTGTTTGGTTTTCCACTGCAGTGGTCACTGCAGATTTACTTCATTTGGAAGCTTGCCAAAGTTAAATGCGTGTGAGACTATACTGTAGGCCAACGGCTGCTTGCGGAGGGGAGGGTATGGGGGTGATTGGTTGTTCCAGCTCATTGCTGCGTCATTGTGTCATTGTACCGCAGTTAGGTGCGGTAGAACGGTCGAGGTATCGGGAGTCGGGAAGATCGACCTATCCAGGTGTGGATTGAGTTGGTGAGGTGGTTGTGTGACCTGGTGTGGTGTTGAATTGGTGCAGGTGAGGGGATACAGATAGAACACTGGACCTCAAGAGCTGCAGAGCGATCAAGACGGAAGGGGGATCTGCAGGAGCGAGCATACAGTACTGTACAGGATACAGTTAATGATCAATAGTCGACAGCTGAGTATCCTCTCGAGTATTCTCTACAGCAGAGAAGGCAAGTTGAAGTTGCGTGACTCTCTCTCTCCCTCCGGCATCCAGCGGAACCACGACCGCCATCACCATCACGACTACGATAGACGATAGATACATCGGCATCTCATCCGAAAATCCATCAGATGACCAGAATCAGATCCCCGCTCCATGTCCTCAAAGATTGCTTTTTCCTGCCGTCTCAGCTTCCACGATTCAAGTTTCGCCAATGCCGAACGGACAGCGATTGGGCCGTGCATCCTCCGATCATCATCGCATCACCGGCGCGGCACATCAATGACAAGACCTTGACTAAAGCGCTTAATTCACCGCTGCTTTTGCGCCACTGGAAACAAAGCCAGAAAAGGTATGCCTTTTTCTGATCTTATGATCTTGATAGGTGCCGGGCGATTCCTATTCGTGAGACTTCTCTTGTTTCGGCTGTCCTCGGATTTGCTGAGTCGGGGAGTAGGTTGTTAGGTAGAGAGTGGATTCTACGAACCCACAGGGCTGAAGTGGAGGGCCATCGTAAGGCAGCCCAGAATTAGAGCTACAGCTACAGCTATGACTGAATTGGGCTGTTGCTCCTTACTTGATGTAGTACTGTAGGCTCTAGGCTGTAGCCAGCGCATGCTTCAATTAAGCTCGGCAGGCATGGTACTTACATCATAATTAGACAGGTCTCAATGTTATGTCTCTGCTAATTTCGTCCTGGCTGCTTGCTTCGATTCTGTTTACTCTCATTTCAATATGTAGCCTCCAGCAAGGTGAGCAGTAGTAGCTAATGTTTATATGTATGCTTTACCCCTTCATTGCTCGAGACCCTGGAAACGGGGTCAGAGCCTTAATTTCTGGGGTTGAGGGGTGATTTGTGCCCAATGTCTTAATATATGAGGTAAGGGGGAAAGTACGGAGTAATCTGAAGAAATGAACATCCCAACTTCGACTACAGTAGTATACGTTTTGTAGAATTGAACCTTGATCTGAATCTGAATAGTGAATACCAGCTGACACCTAACTCCTTCTCCGCTCCGGCGCCGTGATAGTGTTGTCGAAATGAGATCACCACGAAGTGACGTTGCCTAGATCGTGTTCCTGGAAGCAAGTTAGATTGGTCGCTGTAGACGTAGGCAGCGAGATTAAGATTGACAGACATACCTTGAGATATTCACTGCCCTTCTCCAAATACTCCTCCCGCGAAATAGAGCCCTTGGCTAAGCCAGACCCAGAAGCCCATTGCGCTGCTCCTTTCCACGCGTCCAGGATGGGATCCGCGGCGCGGCGCACATTTAGCTTGCTGCCGTGAGGGAGATACGCCTGGAAGTCTTTTTGGAAGCGCTCGTCGAAGTTCTGGAAGAGGGTGTTGCCGCCGGTGAAGAAGACGTCGCGGAGTAAGCGTTGCTGTTCTTCCGCACTGGAGAATCGCTGGTTGACAATGTCGGCAGCAATCTGAACGAGTCCGGCTTGATCGATACCAGCGATGGACGGCTTGAAAACGACTTCTGGTACTCGGATTCGTTCGACGTTGAGATGAAGTTGGTGCGCTTCGCGCTGGCTCTCTGGATCGAATGGCCACGGGCCACGAAGGAAGACGTGAACAAGACTCTTCGTCCAGTCGGTTTGGGCAGCAAGGGTGTGGTTTTCTGTAAAGTCGGGATCGTATTCGAGGAGCTCTTTTTCCACGTTGTCGAGCATCCCGCCGAGATCTTCTTCTTCCTCGTCGTCGCTTTGCTCGCCGGTAGCCACGGTTCGGTAGACACCCCAGTCTTCGTCATTGGCGCCGAAATCATCATCGTCGCCACCTCTTCGTCGCTTCTTGGGGCCGTCGGCTGCAAGATTGGCGAGCGTCTTCATCCGCATCTGACTTGCTAGTGATTTGCGGTTTCCGAGGTCGGCCTTTAATCGGTCGCGTTCTTTGATTCTTTGTAGAATGTTCTGCATATGTTAGCTCGGGCGTGCGGCGATACTCAAGTAACATACCTGGCGCTGCACTCTCCGCTCGGCCACCCAGTCCTCAAAGTTGTTCTCACGCTTCTCACGGTCCAGTCGCAGTTCTTCATCTTTGCGCGCCTGTTCTCGCTCTTTCTCTTCCTTTGCACGTTGCCGAGCCTCCACGTTAGACTTCATTAGGCGTTGGTGGCGCTTCTCCTTCAACCCAGCCTCGTCTAGCTCCTCGTCTGGCACATCCAGTAGTGGGAATGTCATCTCCTCCGGCGCCTCTTCAGGCTCTTCATTTCCAAGATCTTTGTTCCTAGACCGCTTGATAGATCGTTCGAGGTCCCGAATCAGTCGGTCGAGATGCGCTTCGTCCTTGAGGTCCTCCGCGTCCAGGATTCGCGTCTTCTCCTTCTTCGTCTCTGACTGAAGACCGTTTTGCAGATCTTTGTAGTACTCCAATTCCTGCTCTTTCTTCATCAGCTTCTCAAGCCTCATCTTAGCAGCTTGCTCTTGCAGTCGCCGTCCGCTCTCTTTTTTCCGCTCCGCGATTCGCGCAAGTTCCTCCTCGGTCTTCTCTGGGACGATGTGCTCGGTGAATGGGTACTGAATAACATGATCGCGATCTTCCAGTCCCGTCCAGTCTAAGTATCCGCTCAATTCTCGGTCGTAGTCTTTCGAAACGTAGCAGTGGTTGTGCACGAGGTCCTCCATCTGGTGTTCGGTCATCTTCCCTGGGAAGGTTGGATACTTTAGCCGCATCAACTTCAGCAAGTACTCCGAAGCGTTCATGCCTCCGAAGTTCAACCGCGAGCAGTTAGACAGTAAAGCCTTGTTGTTGAGCACCGGGATAACATGAGTCGAGGTATGTGAAGACGAAACAATCAACCCATCTTTTCCACGGTTATATCGGTAGGAGAATAGCGAGTCAATTCCGTACGCGACTGAGGGGGCAGAGTAGCACTCGAACAGGATCTCATTCATCACTATAATCGTCAGTTATAGATTTCTCACGCATGCGGTCGTTCTCACTCTTTCGTGGGTAGCTGGGATTTGCGACAGGCTCGGTCATCACAATCGGCCTGTCAACTCCTCCATTCGCACCGTCCACTCCCAGCTTGATGAACAGGTAGTCCAACACCCCTTCCATCACATCCCAGTTTCCCACCACACTGGTGCCGGGGTCAAACGCGTACCGGAGCTGGCCGCGCGTAGTCGCATCAACATAAGCATCGTGTCCGATAAATTGGCAGGCCTTGTTCAGCTTCCGGTCTCGGTATCGGCTCATCACAGGGGGGATAATGAATCGGGGGTTCTTGTCGAATGACCAACCGGCTTTGACGAGGTGGGAGCCTAGCAGAGTACAGTGTGAGTGAGTGATATAATAAATGGAGCAGCTGTAGGGGAGATACTACCATTGTCAATCACTATAGCACTTGATCCCGACTTTGATTTGCTCTGCTGATACCCATCCTTCTGCGGAGGTTGGTATCCTTTGAAGGGACGCTCGTGGACATCGTAGATCTTCGGCGGCGGTTTGGTAGCACCCTGCTCGGTGGAGTTGATTGTGAACCGAGCAGGGACAATTGACTGCACCGACGTAATGGCCATGGTGAGGAGGTCGAACGGAGATCAACTCAGGAGCTTGAGCAATGATCACCGCATCGCCGGCCGTCGCGAGGAGTGATGGGGGATAGAGCTTAGGAAGTTCAGATGGCGGAAGTCTTTCGCGTGCGAGATTGGAGTTTGGGGAAAGGGAGAGGTGGTTTGCGGCGACAATTGGGATGACGGGGGGTTTTGACAAACCCCAGCTCCGGCGCGGTGGAAAGGCTGGCCACCGCCGGCTTTTGTATCGCCAAGACCGGCCTCTATCCCCACGGATTGTGCTTAACCATCTATACTCTATAGTGCCTAACGATAGACAATTCTTACTTATATAGTATAACATGGGGTATGTACCGTTTACAATGAAGAAGATAGTACGGTTGTAGCGTCAGAACACAGAAAAATCAATGGTATCTATCATAGCTGCATAACATGAAAAGGTTGGAGACAAAATATATATCACGAAGGATCCTTCAAGTTCTCAGTAGCTTGGTCGGTTAATTAGATCCATGCACATACATTGGATCAGAGACATACCCTCTAGGTGGAATAGCACGTTTGACTGATAGTTCTTGAACATTTGCGCAACGAGTTCGACGTTCATGTTCTGGATGTTCACCTCCTACAAGCCACTTGTAAGCAAACGGAAGAACCGAGTAGAGGACGCAGGCGTATATACCTGAAGACTCTTGTTCATGACCATGACAGCCTCATTTAGCTTCTCCTGTATGCCTATTAACGACTATAACATTCGTTCAGGACGCCGAAAACATACCACATTGTTGATGATTCTGGACAGGAGGAGAGCCTGTTGATGTTCGTGTGGACTCTCCTGCAGAATTTGGTCAGCACGAGCTTAAATCAGGTTTCGCAATTATCCATACCATGTTTGCTTGTCAAGATGTGATGGTCGGTGATTGAATCCTGACCCATGTTTGTTGTTGCTGCTCCCCAAGGTGAGAATCACGTGATTGGATTGTTCCCTTCCATCTCCGCAACTTAGAATTGGGAGTCATCCAAGACAGCTGGACAATCACTGCATTGACTTTACTCAGGCTTCAGTCTCTTAGATTCTCCCTTGTATACCGGAATATCCCCTGCTAAAGGTTTCTAAACGTCGAAGTGTGGTCTCATTGAATCGTCTAAACCTCTTGCCAGGTTCGGAGTCTGAATTCACCTAACCCCGACTTCAACTTCACGCGCTTCTCCAACTCGATTCCTGACTACAGACATCTCCGATCACCATCGGCATATTCCGATTGCGAAATTACAATGGCTCCTCCTACTCAAGCCGAGAGCGAAGCTCACCAGCGCCTCCTCGACCAGCTCGACATCGCAACCGTCCCGCGCCCCTTCCGCAGCCAGACCTGGCGACCTTCGCAACGCCGAAACAAAAACGTCAAGCAGCTTCTGTCTGAGAGCTCCCGTAGAGAAGCCTCGTCGATGGCTACACAAGCAAACTCCGGTGCATCCACTCCCGCAGCGACCGGCACCACAGATGGAAGCCAGACCCCTGCGGAGGGCATTCAGCGTGGAGCGAACATTGCACAAGCCGCTCAGAGTCTCCAGACACTTGTGCTGGAGAAGAATGCGAGAGCCGCATTCTTGTCGGGGCCTACCGTTACGTATACGAATATTGAGTCCGCGCCTTCGTTCAATCCAGCGCAGCAGCGGCCGTATTGCGATATTACGGGGTTGCCGGCTTCATACACGGATCCGAAGACGCGGTTGAGGTACCATGATAAGGAGGTGTTTGGGGTGGTGAGGAGCTTGGGGCAGGGTGTGCCGGAGAGTTATCTTGAGCTCAGGGCCGCGCATGTTGTGCTTAAATAAGGGCCTCATTTTCGTGAAGACGTTACGATAAGATGAATTCAATACAAAGGTAAGGTTTCTGCGGAAGTTGGCCATCATTGCACAAGAACTAACAATAAGAAGCTATCTAGCTATTCCGAAGATATGTACGACCAACACAGTCAAGCTCTTCCACCCACCTGCCCCTTTCGAGACAGGATCAAGAAAGCGCTCCGGCTTATTCGTGATCTTGTATGTATACGATTGATCTTCGCCTTGTGCCGAAGCACTCGACTCATACCGACGCCCCACGGACGGAACGTCAGTTACAGCACCCGAGGATGCTGTTGCCGCGGCGGATGGCAGAAGCCAGGTAAAGATTGAGGGAATAAAGAGGGTGGACTGTATGTTGCTATGGAATGCGGAGGTGAATAGAAGAGGCTCAAGAGCTCAAATCATAGCTTTCTCAAGCATGTCGCATGGCCCTGGAGTCGTAGCTGTTTATTCAATAGAGATAAAAATCATCAGGACTTCGAAGTTTCATAATGTTACAGTTCTTGATAACTGGACAGTGTTCACGCTGATTGCTTCCATTATGCAATATTAGCGGGCAATTGTTGTGTCGTGGACACCCATCTCAACGAATGGTGAAGGTTGAGCTGTTGAAGAGCTTTCGACGCGGGTTGTGCGAATATAGCAGCCCGGTTACACCGCCTACCTTGTCCATCACCAGCCTCTCGCGCCAAGCAAACACACGGCAGAATTTTAGAATTATTGGTTGCATTCGCATTGCTTGTTGATCAAGAGCTCTCCTAAACTCACCTGATACTTTTGTTAGACTTTTCCGCAACGTGGCTCGATAGCTCTCGGATTACGCATACAGCCAAACTTCTCTCAACGGCTTGACGTACGTGGTCTCTTTAACGCACAGTAGACGATTGCTTGCTTTTGGCTCCTTATCAGTGCTGTCGCTGACCTTCCACAAACATTAGGACGAGTCACGGACCCGAACATTTCCAACTGTCGTTGCGACCTCGATTTTCCGAAACCCCTACATAAGCTGAAATCCTCAAAACTTGAGAAAACCGCAAAGATGCCGTCAGTATGGATGACCGACAACCAGAGTAAGAGCCGCCCCTCCGCGCCTTCCCAATGCGGCTCGCAAGCCTAAGTCTGCGACAATGTTAACAACTCCTCGATTGTACAGAAATTGGTGTTATATTCTGCTCGGGTGGTACGTCTAATATCTGAACAAACAATTTCTACTTCGATCCGTGACATTCTCTACGCTATGCGCCGTTCCAGCCTGAAACTAACGCCCGCGTGCTCACCAGGAGGTCTATTCCTCATCGGCGGAGTCCTCATGTTCTTTGACCGGTCATTGTACGCCATACCCCCACCACATCTATAAACCAGAGTGTAAACTAACCACAAATCCAACTCACAGACTCGCAATGGGAAACGTATGCCGCACCCGCACCCGCTCCCCATCCCCATCCCGCATCGCACCAAACTAACCAAGCCGCAAATAGATCCTCTTCCTAATCGGCCTAACCCTCATAATCGGCTTCCAAAAAACCCTCGCCTTCTTCTCGCGCCGGCAGAAACTAAAAGGCACCGTCGCCTTCGCCGCGGGCATCCTGCTCATCCTCCTCCGGTGGCCGCTCACGGGCTTTCTGATTGAGCTCTACGGCTTGTTTATACTCTTTGGCGACTTCTTGGTCACGATTGGCCAGTTTGCGGGCGGGATTCCGGTTGTGGGACCGCCGATTCAGAAGGGGTTGGAGATTTTGGCGGGGGGGAGGAGGAATGCGGAGTTGCCGGTTTAGGTTCTTTCTTCTCTTCTCTTTGGATTAAAAGGGAGTTGAGGTGGGATTAGATGTGAGGGATTGGGTATATCTGGGAGAGTTCGTTTGAGGGACGGGGAACCGCGACGAAGGTAGTGCTATTGGTGTTGGTGTTCATGTTAGCGGGATAGAGTTGGAGGAGTCATGAGGTGGATGGGTAATGTGTATATTGATACGACTATAATATTTATAATGACTGTGGCGTGCTGGGGTCTGGAGCCTCGGTGCGCTGCTTATTTTCATGACATGGAATGGTTGTGACAGTAATTTGATGAGTGGAGGGTATAATACGAGAAGCATATGGGGGACTATTTTCACGAATAAGGCCATGTGCCAGAATCAGCTGAAGCCTTAAGTCCTTCGCAGAGTTAAAGCTGAAGCCACAACTCCCACATGATCAGGTCATCTTCATTTTGTACTAAAGAGTACATAACACATTTACGCGGAACGCCGCAGGCAGAAAAGAAACTATGCGTAGGCACCACGGCCGTGATTTACATTAGGCAAACATATTGTCTGTCTGATCCAATAACTAGTCCACATGCAACACCCTATGCTATGCTGCTTAGCGGCCAGCACCGTTGATGTAATCAGCAACCTTCTCAATAGCAGCGGCGGCGTTAGTGGTCTGGATGGCCTCGGAGTGGTGGCCGATGAGGATGGCGGAAGCGGTTCGCACAACGACGGCGCCCTCCTTGCCCTGGAATTGTAATGTTAGTGTTAGAACAGCGGTGTACAGGGGTGGAGCAAGTGGGTTTACCTTCTTGCCGTACAGACTGCGGTCGTCAGCCTTGATGGCAAGGAACTTCTCGCCGCCAATTGTGAAGCCGTGCTGCATGGCGTATGTGCTGTCGCCGAAGGCGGAACCGAGACCCTGGAGCTCTTGGGGGGAGATCTGTCTGGTATTAGCGATGAGTTCTCGAGGACGTTCCGCCCGACCGAAGCGAGGTGGAGGAGCTGATCGCGGGTTGTTTCATACCGAGAATCCAGGGGATGAAGCCTCAACACCTGAGAAGTCGTAGCTGACAATAGCGGCCTTGTCAAACTGGCCAGATCCCATCAAGCTGTAAGTGCGCTTCTGTCAGCTTCAATGCGGAGGTCGCGGGGGCTGCAATTTTGGTTGAGGCGGGGTAATGACGGAGGTACGGTACCTGGAATCGACGTATCCTAGAGAACAGATAGAAGGTTAGCTGTGACAGTCCAAACGATAGATAGCCAGGAACAGAAGGCAGTACCTTGCCAGATAGCAGAGTGAGCACCCATGGTAGCGGTTGGATAAACAACTGGAGAACGGAAAAGGGGAGAGAGGTTGTGGTCGCGCAAAGATACCTGCAAGGGTCTGAGATAGAGTGGCGGTGGGAGAGTTCAAAGGGACAGGAGGTGATCGTCCAGCAATACCGCAGTTGAGAATATTATTTGTTGAGATGGAGAGAAGAGGAGAGAGTTGAGTTGTCGGTGGGAAGCAGAGGAGAGTGAGGTAAGGTGGGGTGGGTTAGTCGTGCTGGCCTGAGGCAGTTGCCCCGCCATCATCCACCAAGATGACTCGCCATTCACCTATCTACCTGGACGATCTAGGTACACCTTTATTGTTACCGTTGCTGTGGACGTGCATCTTGTCATTTTTGCAGCTGCATAATTGTCCCTGCATTGATGTTCTTCTACTCTGTGCTGACTTTACTCATAAGCTACTAATCATCGGCATTCAGCCTACCCCTCGCCTGTCTCCGTCCTTTCCGCGGCCAAACCTCCACCAGCCCATCCTCAACCTCGAACAACGTCCCACCACGCATGACATACTTCATGTGCATACTCTGTTCCCAAACCTCCAGTACAGTGCCACATCCAGGAGGATAGATAACCAAGTCCGCCAGCTTTCCTGCCTCTACTGACCCAATGGAGGACTGCAGCCCCAATGAAGTCGCCCCGCCAAGAGTGGCAGCTCTGAGGACTTCATACGGGGTCTGGCCACCGAGTCCCATCATCTTCATTTCGCCGTGGTACAGATAGCCTATGGGCTGCTCTCCATGCGCGCCTACATTTGTTCTCACTCCCCTCGCCGCGAGTTTCGCTGTGGACTTGGTGGTGTTGAAAAACAGATATGAGCTATTGGGAGCCTGTTTGACTTCTGTCAGTGACTCGAGAATATCGTGCCTAACATATTTTCGAAGCTTGGTGTCCCCCGGTATATATTGTGTCTGGTGGATCCAATGCTGTCCGAAGATGCCGCCGTAGTTCATCATCGCCAGCGGAGTATAACTACTCCCACTTGCCGCGACAAGAGAGAGTATGTCTTCATACAAAATTGGTATAGGGAGTGGGTGCTCATGGGAGGTATAACCGTCGATGAAGTATGTCAAGCCCCAGTCCAGTGACCAACCACCCTCAGGCACAACAAGCATGCCCAGCTCCGCTGCCTCGAGGAGCAGCCGTTGCCGCGCGGACCTTGCAGACAGCTGGTAGTTCTTGACGGAGAGGGAAGTGCCTTCGCCCCCTTCTGTGTACACGCGCAACAACGCGTCTCTCGCATCTGCGCGTGAATGGATTTCTGTGTACACGGATGGCTGCGTCGAACCGTAGAGGACATCCCCAGTGTGGAACACTCGGGGGCCATACATTCGGCCTTTCTCAATCAGGTTCCGCTCGACATGGCCATTGACATTTCGTGATGCTGGGTTATGGATAGTTGTCACCCCGTAGCCTAGGAAAGTTTCCATCTCCCAGGACCGAGCTGGGTAGGGCGAGAGAAAGCCGCCCCAATGACCGTGGACGTCGACAAAGCCAGGAAGGACAGCTCCGCCGCCAACATTGAGAGTTTCTGATAACGACTCAGGGATCTCAACATCAGAGCCAGTACCGGCGGCGAGGATTTGACCTCCGCGGGTGATTATGGTAGCATTCGGAGTGATTTTAGGTGCCCCAGAGTCCATACTAATCAGCGAGGCATTGACGATGACTAGGGGCTTATCCTGTAATACGGCCATCTGCTGGCTGAGTGCCGTCTCAAAGCTTATACTCAAGCCTTGTGTCTGCACAATTTGTCGCGCGCATTCGCCGGAGTCGCGAGACTGTAATGATGCTCCGAGACATTGGCTAAGAGCAGCTTCAACAGGAACATGATGGAGAACTGGCCCAAGCAGCCAAAACACTATTTTCCCATTTCCACTGAAGGTAACATCGTGTCCGCCGACACTAGAGAGTCGAATCAACTCCCTAGGAGTCTGGTCATGTCCTGGTTTGCTCCACATGGCAGCCTTTTGTGGCGATGGAGCGAGCCATATATGCTGGAAGTCCCTGAACGCCACAACACCACTTGCCTGAGGTGACCCTGCCATCTCAACGGATGTCTTGCCTCTGGCGACAATATCAATTCTCCTTGAATTCAAGCTATACTTTGCCACAGACGTGGGATTTTCCACGAAAAGAACACCAGATGCCAAGGAGAGCTTCGTTTCGGCACTCGACACCACGCCATACAATCTCCGGAGCGAGGACAGGGACGCCGTGGAGTCCGAGGAATCAGAAGGTAGTTCAATTTTGGCCACCCAGATACCCTCATGAAAAGTCTCTACCACATCACCGAACATATAGTCCTTGCCCGTTCGCACCCAGACAATCCACCGACCATCACTGACAGGCGACAGGTATCTTCCTTGTGGTAGACCCGTTACCTCTGTTATAAAATGAGAGTGACCATCTTGTAGGCCTGCTAGAACGAACGTTGTTAGGTTTTGTGCGTCCCAGCAGGCTTGCAGAATGTAGCCAGTCTCATGCACAAAAGAAGGTGCATAGCACGAGGCAGCTGGATCCGGCTTCGGTACCTCTTGCACCTCGCCCGTCTGCACATCGGCAAGAATATTGTCTCCAGCAGCTTCGAAGACGACTTTCTGGCCGTTGTTGTCACTCCGCAAACCTCTAAAAGCATGGATAAAGCGTTGCTTGGCCAGTTCACTATTTGTGATATTCCTCTCTTGGTACCGAGTCTCTCCCAATGCCAGCTCAATATTAGCCTTGAAAGGTAATTTAACTGCAGCCCCATGGTGCTGATCCGCATCAGGTACTCTTTCACCAAGATGATTGAACCTGAGCTTGACCAGCCAGATCTGTCCTTGAGCCCAAATGACAATCCCTTTATCACCAGCCACCAACCCATAATTCGGGTAAGCTCCCATAAATGCTGGTATCGTGCTCAGGTCATAGTCCAATCCATCCCAGACGTGATGCACCGTTCCGCTTGTCATATCCTTGAGCACTAGTACGCTCTTGTCATCTACCCTTCGCACAAACGCAAGAGTTCGTCCGTCGTGGGAGAGACGCGGCATGTTTGCGCCTCCGGGACTAGCGGGCTTATTAGGGCTGCTCGTCGCAGCCCCTGCAAGCTCCGTTGTGAGCATGGTAGTTGTGTTGAGCAGAAAGACAGCATTGATTCCAGCATGAACATCTTTGTTATAGCTGAACTTCCCGGTCAGATCGTCCTTGACGTTCCGGGAATGGATCACCCCGTCGCCTGAAGGCGTGTACCGCGCTTGCTCAGAGCCCAGCTGGCTCTCTTGGTATTGGTCTGCGGACCAGGAGGGTGGGAGCTTCCTTTGAATCAGTCTCTTGCCTCCTCGTTCAGGAAGTGAATTTTTATTCGATCCGTTCTGGAACGGAAACTCCCAGATCTCTCCAGCGCCGTTCGGCCGCCCCGTGAGGAACCACTTCGTCGCGATGATCTTCGGCTCAGAGGGGTGAAAAGCCAGACTTGAAAAGAAGCGGAATGTCGAGTTTGTTTGTTGTACTGTTGAGCTTCGAGCTTTTTCTGCGGTCTGTTTTGCCATCTCCGCGCATGTGCTGTATGGCATTGTCCAGATGTTGTCGACACCGAACCCGGCGTCTGAGATGAAGACTAGCTGGCTTCCATCTGGAGAAAACTCGGCTTCTTTGTCGAAGGGAATGCCCGTGAGGATACTGTGTGCAGTCTCCGGCTTCGCTGTTATAGGTTCTGCTGCAGTGCTCAGATCCGGAATTGCCATGCAATACAGATCACCTAACATATCAAACACGATCTCTGGTAGTGCCGGGTGAGTTGTGATTCGCAGCCATGTGCCTTCTGTGACGGTCGTTGAGAGATTGCGTGGGTAGGGGTATGATGTTGAGATATCCCAGGGCTCTGTTGCGGGCCGCAGAGGGTAGTCGGTGTCTGGGTATATGTCGGCATTATCGCTATTGAGGCTTGATTTTCTTAACGTTTGGTGAGGTGACCGGAAATAGGAGGATAAGTGGGCGAGGCCGATTATTGCTAGGGCGTGCAGGATTATAGATCGGACTGTGAGCTTTGGTGAGTGCCATGTCGATATTGGTTTTCTTTCATTCGTATGGTCGAACGCTGGTGGTGTCTTCCCCATTGTGTTGGAAGGCAAGATCCCTATCCAGGACAGTGCTCTCGTCTTCCAATGAAGGCTGAAAGTGGTGAGCATATCATACGAAGCACCATTGGAAAGCCACGTACCCTATGCCGCATACGTGAAGGCCCATCTCCAAACAGTTTTAGACACCGGCACCGGCATTCTACGTTGACGCTATGATCGGATAGATTGCATATTGGAGAAGATTTTATCTAACCGGGTACAGGTACCCGACTTGCTCGACAGATAGACGATAGCGATAGCACGCAGGTACCCCAGATTGGAGTAACGGTCCTGGAGAACGACCAGCTCCCACTTCGCCCTCGCAATCATTGCGCTATTGTACGTATAAGTGTGACCGAGGCCAAGTTTTCACTACTTTGCAACTCACCTCCGGTGTCAACAGCCAAGATGACCGCCACGCCCAGCACAATGCACAGCCAAAACAGGGACAGTATATCTGACTTTGACTTCATTAGCTACGAGGAGCCCCCCTCGAGCTCTCATACCCTGCCATTACACCCTAAGAATGCTCACCCAACACCCAACCCTCCTCTCGTGTCCACCTTTAGCGATCTCCTCGGCACCCTGCACGCCCCTAACCCAGATTATGACATCGCAGAAAAGCCATGGCTCCCTGGTCCGCAAACACCGTACCTCATTTTAAATGCCAAGCTCATAGACCCGCGCTCTGGCGTTGTGCGCAACAATATGAGCCTGCATTTGGCGGGTGGCAAAATCGTTAGGGTAGCAGAGACAACGGAACGAGACCGAAACGCAGACTTCTTTTGCAACGGCGTCAAGGTGGTCAAGATTGATGCTCGGGAATATTATGTCTGCCCGGGGTTAATTGATTGTGTGTTCTCCTTAGCTCGACCTGTAGTGAGTGCCCGATAAATGCTAACTCGGTTCTATAGGCCATGTGCACCTAATGGCCGTCCACGGAAGCGCAGTACGCCACCTCCACCTCCCAGCCCCATCCTCTCAAACAAACCTCAGTACTAACAACTAACTACTCATCCAGACCCTCCACGGCTCCTTCACCTTCCCCCACGAAACCGCCGTCCTGCGCTCCGCAGGCACAATGCGCGGCATGCTCTCCAACGGCTTCACCACAGTCCGCGACACCGGCGGCGCCAGCATCGCCCACGCAACCGCAACCGAAGAATTCCTCATCCCAGGGCCCCGCATCTTCCAAGGCGGCCGCATGCTCTCCCAAACAGGCGGCCACGGCGACGACACCGAAGTCTGGAACACAGATCACTGCTGCCGCGGGAGCGGGATCGCGTCCTCCGCGCTCGGCCGCGTGTGCGACGGTGTCGACGAATGCCTTATCGCCGCTCGCGATAATATGCGCAAGGGCGCGAGGCATCTGAAGGTTTGCACGAGTGGCGGGATTGCGAGCGCGACGGATCGACTGGAGAGCTTGCAGTTTACTGTGGAGGAGTTGAAGGCGATTACCACGGTGAATCGCAATATGGGCGGGACGTTGGTCACGGCGCATTGCTATACCGCTGAGGGGATTCGGCATGCCGTTGCTGGTGGCGTGCGGGGCATTGAGCATGGGAATATGCTTGATGAGGAGACGGCGAGGGTGATGGCGGAGAAGGAGATGTTCCTTACCCCCACCCTGGCGTTGCATACCTTTGTGACCATGCCGCCGTATGATAAATTCGAAACGCCCGAGGGGCTGCGCAAGAATGCGATTGTGGGCGATGCGGGGGTTCGCGGGATTAGGATTGCGGAGGAGGCCGGTGTGACTGTGTGCTTTGGCACGGATACGACGGGGCCGACGCTGGTTATGCAGACGTATGAGTTTATCGTTAGGGGGAAGATCCTGCCTAGTCCTGTTGTGCTGCGGCAGGCGACGGTGAATGGGGCCAAGCAGGTGGGTATGGAGGGGCTGTTGGGGGAGCTGGTGGAGGGGGCGTTTGCGGATTTGTTGTTTCTGAGGGAGAATCCGTTGGAGGATGTCGGGTGTTTGGATCGGGTGGAGAGTAATCTGGCGCTTGTTGTTAAGGATGGGAGGGTTGTTAAGAGTCGGATTGCTGGAGTGAGGGTTGAGAGGGGGTGTGAGTGGTGATATAGATTGTACGAGTCGTTGTGAATGCAATGATATAGATGGGATATGTGCCAAGTCTATTTGACTGAATGACTTTATGTGTGACTTGGAGTTGTCCCCGTAAGCCCTAACTTGGTGACTCGGCTACATTGATGTCGAAGAAACACGATGTATCATATACAACAACTACCGATCCAAGGTGTGAGGCAGGAAAAGTCGATAGCAAAAGCTTGAAAGCATGTATTCATAAAGTCATCCACGGATCCCAGTTCAGCTAACGGGGTTAATCATTTGTATCAATCCAGTCTCCATTCCTCATTTAACGTTTCTTAGTCACCTCGAAGTGTAGAGTTGTTCCCTCCTAGCGCCTCTAAGATGTCCCATCAGCAGCCTTCCCAATTGCCCCAATGTCAGTCTGACCATCCTTCTCAATAACACTCGTCTCGATATCCCCCTTCCCCTCCAGCATGACCAACGGATTCGCAGCATCATAAACCGCCGCATCAGGGAACTGCTTCGCTGTCCTCCGATCAAGCTATATTTATAGCATTCATTAGTCTCACTCCAACTAAGACCGCACACCCAGGCAGAGAACTCACCCAAAGCACAACCCACACCAAACTAAACAGCAACGCAATCACAACAACCATACCAATATACCCATCACGCCAATACGGCACCTTATCAGCCGGAAACAGCACAATGCCCCACCACGTATACAGGATCTGCGCAAAGGCATTCATGCTCGTCAAGATCACACTGCGCCGCGCATCATCTCCACCCCGCTGGCAGATGATATTCGCCCAGCCAAAGAGCAACGGGTTCACAATATACGCCGACCCAGCAAGATAAAACGCAAACATGATCGCCGGCCACGGCGCCGCCGGAAAAAACAGGATAATCGTGCTGACCAGCTGCAAGCTCGCAGCGAGAATACACATCGGCACGCGCCGACCCGTAGCATCAATATAGATCGCCGCAAGCATATTGCTAACAATCCCCATGGCCTGAATCCCGAGCGGGTAAGTATTCACCTGGGCCTGTGTAAAATGCGCCCCTTGCTCCTCTGCAGCGTAATGTTTCAGCCAGAGGAGGTAGAGGTTCTGGACGCTGTAGGCCTCCAACGCCGAACAGACCATGGAGAACACGCAGAGGATATAGAATGAGGGGCTGCCGAAGACCCGTTTGGCGAGAGACCACGGGTTGATGTTATGGCCGTCTTCTCTTTTGGGGGGGAGCCGCTCGAGCGCGAGGCGCTTTTCCGAGGCGCTGATCCAGGGCGCTTTGGTTTGCTCGGGGACGTCGGGGAAATACAGGTAGCCCATTATCGCGATCGGGCAGGTGATTATGCCGTCGATTATGAAGACCCATTGCCAGCCTGCGAGGCCGGACTGTGGATGCGGTTAGTTGGGATGACTTGAGGTGGAAGTGGAGTGGGCGTACGTAGCCATTCATTCCGGAATGGATTGCGGTCATCATCACGCCGGCGAACATCTGCCCGGCTTGTCCGGAGGCAGTGAAGATGGCGGTTCGTTTGGCGATTTCGCGAGGTTTGCTGCAGTATTCAATAGGTGGTTAGCTCGGGTTATTGTGGGAATCCTGCACGGAGTGCGAGGACATGGTATGGAAATGGACCACGTACTACCACGATCCAATGCAATAGATAGTGCCGCAGTTTGTTGACGCTTCGATGAGACCTTGTAGAAATCGCACGGCGCAAAGTTGAGCGTAAGTTTTGCAGGCTGCGCTACAGCCCGTCAACACAGCCCATATCAAGCACATTGTTGGGAACCAGATTCTGGGAGGGACTTTCTGGATAGCAATTCCGTGCGGGATCTGGCCGATAACGTATCTAGATATCATTGACCGGTTAGTGGGTTGTACTGAGCATGGCTTTGAGGAGGAGATGTACCCTGCTGTAGTCATGGATAGGAGCACATTATACTGGTCACCTTTTAGGTCCAGTGCTTCACTGAGACCGGCAACCTGTGATTCATGCACGTCAGGAGTTGTAGCAGACGATCGAGCCAGATGGGACTCACATAGGCGTTGGCAAAGGCAGCTCTGTCAAGATAATTGAAGAAAAAACTGACGCAGCAGTAGGTCTATACAACTGTTAGCATAGGTTACGATGAACGCTAGGATTGATGGTTTGACTCACAAGGATGAAGAAGTCAAGCTTCTGAACTAGCCACCGCTCCTCTTTACTCTTTGCCTCGTCGCCAAAAACAAGAACTGCAGGGTGTCAGCCAAGCTGGTGTAGAAACGATGCAGCCAGATAGCATACTCTTGATCTTGTTACCCAAGGACTGCTTGGGAGTATCGCTGCTTGTCTCCATCGTGGATCCTGTAATTGGATAATGTCTCATAAACAGCTCTCGTAAACAGTAGGACTGGGAAAGAGATACTTCTGGATCACTTCCCTTATTTACCTCGTCCGATGTCTGCTTATCTTCCAGAGACGGGATATGTAGATGCAAGCCAAGTGTGTGTAGAGGAGGGCCCTTGTGCATCCTGGAGTAACTCCACATTCTGAGATAACAGATACCTTAGTTGACTCATGTGTAGTGTGCAGATAAGGGGTTCTGATCCGAGAGTTGGGGTAGATGCTAGTAGAAGATAGGCTGCTGCATATGCACTCTTCCCGCTCTATCTGGCGCTATATGCAAAGGACCGGCGTTCTAATAGATAAGAGTATAAAGGCCGGTGGCGGAGGGTCAGAGCTTGGTAGTTATTGTCTGTAGATGGCAAATTGATCAGTCCGCACATCTCTAACTAAGAGAGCAAGAGAGACAGAGAGAAGAAAGATGACTGTCACCACCGAGAACACCCCTTTACTGGGAAAACTGCCCGAGAGTGGAAAGAAGCGGACGGTCTTCTCACCTGCTAGTCGAATCCTAATAGCCAGCTTTCTCATCTCCGTCGCTCTCAGTTTCACGCAGGTGCCGTAAGTCTACATTGACCAAGAGACTTGTCCAAGCTATTGAGATACTAACTGATGTAGCATTCTGTACGCCTTCCGCTTGATGACATGCGACGAGTTCTACCGGAACGAACATACGCCCGGCAGCTGCACCAGAAACGAAATCGACGTTGGCACCGCCACGCAAGTATCCATCCTCGGCCTCTCGACAGCATTCTGTGGCGTTCTGAATCTTTTCTTCGCCGGCTGGCAGATCAAGAACTGGGGCCCGAAGACCGCTCTCGTCGTACAAACCGCATTTCCTGCTCTCCGCGGTGCGATCCAAGCGATTGGTGTGGCGGTCGGGTACAAAGAGGGCATCATTATCGTCCAAGCCAGCCAGCTGATTACTCTTATGGGCGGCCAGTCTGGATACCTGCTGGTGTTGAACACTGCTGCCGGTGAGGTCGTGTCTGTTTCTGAGCGGACGGGGATGTTCGGCATGCTTCAGGGTAGCGTGATGCTGGGTACCTCTATTGGATATCTCCTTGGTGGAATTGTTGGAGATATCTCAGGCATACGGAGGCCATTCGAGGTAGCTGCTATCCTGTTCAGTCTCTCCAGTGTGTATTCGGGAACATGTGTGCCGTCCATCAAGATACCTCAGACTCCTACGGACACCAAAAGCAGTGGCTGGGAGGCCCTTGTCGGAGGTCTTAAAGTTCTCGCTCCAAAGAGAATACGTCTGGACAACGGCAAGTCAATACGTCATTATGGTATTACGCTCCTCGGGCTTGGTGTTTTCATGGGTGTCCTCGCCACCGGATATGCGCCTATCTTGATCCAAATGTATGCGACGGCTGTTTTCAACTTCCAGCCCACAGAGAATGGCTACCTCATGGCAACAAATTCCGTGATAAGGGGTATTTTTCTGTTCTTCCTGTTCCCGAAAATCATTTCCGCCGGCAGAAGATGGTTCTCAACTAAAGGCGAAAAGACCACCACTGTGCAAGATTCACCAGTTCCGATCCCGACACACCCTGAGGACTTCGACCCTGTTGCTGGCATACTTTCCGAGCAAGAGCCTCCAAAGCCGCTCGTCCCTGTAGAGCGCGCGGGAGGACAAGAGTTCGACCTATTCTTCTTACGGTGGAGCTTGCTGGTTGATGGACTTGCTACGGCGTATACAGCTTTTGCTACCGCTGGTTGGCAGATTTACATTGGTCAGTTCTTCTTCGTCAATTTCAGTCCCTCTCCGTTAGGCATTCTGCTAATATAGAAGCCTTTGCAGCTGGGTTCCTCCTTCCCTTGGCTTCTGGTTCAGCCCCTGCAGCCAAGGGGGTAATAACAGAGATGTGCGAGCCATCCGAGCGAGCAGATGCGTTGCAGGCGATGACATTGGTTGAGAATATTGCTATGCTCTCTACCCTTGGGCTGTTTGGTCTGATATTCTCTACCTTTGCGGATATGGGGAAGGCTTATTTGACATTCTATTGCAATGCGGTAAGTGCAACCTAGCCTGGTTTAGAAACCTCTGGGACTAATGGGCTTCATAGGCAGTTGCATTTGTGGCAGTAGGGATTCTGTTTATGTCAAGGTTTTCACCCAAGGCGAGAAGGGGTGACGCTTAAGTCGCCTTGAGATGGGTTACAAGTATATAAGCCCACTGTAGATATTGATATAGAACCGAAAGATATAGAATTGAGAACAAATCTTCCAAAAGCACACTAGTTTCAACTTGCACAGACTCTTTCCTCCAAAGTGATGCATGATCTAACTAGATGAGAGACTACAAGCCCAGTAGCGATTCCCACAGCTGAGATGTGAGAATTTAGAGTCCAGAAACGACTACCCTACCCTTTCACTGGGCGCGTTGTGCTCTGCAATCCTTCAGATTCTTCCCCAGCAAGCTTATCTTTTAGTGTAGGCCTAGAACAAGCCAGGAATAGCTCATGGAGTAGACATCACTCCATCTCCAACTTTCCTCTCTGATAAGAATCGGGTACAAGTACCCGATCACCTATCTTATCACACAGACCAGACATATAGATAGGCATATTACCCCAAGCGTGGCCATCTACCCGACATGATTAACCCTGGTCCGAAATCACCATGCTGAATGGTCAGAGTATCCAATCCCCTGAGAATAGACCGGCCGCATTGAGCAAGGAGCCGAAGAGGCGGTGAAATCGGCCGAGAGTACCTGATGAGCAGAGGAAACGGGTCAGAGTTGCGTGAGTATCTGCGTGAAGACAGTAATCCTCAGACCTAACATACAGATACAGATGCGAGAGATGTCGTCGAAACAAACTGCGTTGTAATGGCTCATCGCCGTGTCAGCGTTGCCACAGCTTTCAAAGGATATGCACGTACGAACCAGTGGGAGATCATGATGGCGCTGCTCGAATGCTGGAATCCCCAGAGATGGCACTGCCAGCTTCAGAGGAACATACCCCAGTGTACCTGCAAGACGACACCATCGTTTTGAGCGGCGCGGTTGCCTCCTCCGCGTCGGTGGTTATGATCAATCAATGGAAGACCCGTATGCAATTCCTCCAACCCACCGCAACAGCATGAATGGCCCGCTGACAGTCCGCCAGATTTCGAATGTAACTATTCCCAATGGGCCTTCTTCGACTCCGTCAGACAAGCCGTAAGCCCCGACACTTCCCAGGCCGAGGACAGCGGAGAAGCAGACTGCAGCGGGACCTCCATACACCAGACCCCCAGCCTCAGCTTCGGCTGCGACTGGAGAACAGGCGTCCTCAGCGCGCTTCCACCACGAAATGTCATTGGCTTCCTGACATCGACGTACTTTCGCTTCGCGCAATCGGGTTACTTCTGCATCCACCCTGAGATATTCTCGCGCAAGCTCGTCGCTTTCTATGACGGCGTCAATGAGTTTGCGGCTCGCGACGCGCAGAGTTTGAAAAGATCGGTTGAATTCATCTCCGTGTTATTCATGGTACTCGCTATTGGAAGCCAGTTTGCGGAAGTTGGGGATCCTGCGTCTGATTCTGCTGGAGCAAGTAGCGCGAGCAACAACATGCATGACTCGACTCTGCCGTTCGACCTATCGCAAATGAGGATCCCCGCCCCGTCACAGAACCCAGGCTGGCAATCCTACCAGGTATCCAGGAGGCTGTTGCCGGATATTCTTTGTTCGTCGTCTATAACGAGCGTGCAGGTCTGTATCCTGCAAGGCCTCTTTTTGCCGAGCACCACAAGCCGAGATGCCAGCTACAATATGCTTGGCCTGGCGATGCGCATGGCTATCAACATGGGGCTGCATCGCTCTTTCCATTCATACCTGACACTGAATACACACGTTCGGGAGCTTCGAAATAGACTCTGGTGGAGCGTCTATGTCGCGGACAGATTATATACCACCGACATGGGCCGGCCGTTGTCTATTAATGACGCTGAGGTAGATGCTCCTCTTCCCCAGCACATGCCCGAGTGGACAGATGAAGCCACGAATACGACAAAGATCTCTATAATGACTGCTTTGGTGCGTCTCTGCCGAATTCTTGGGCGGATCATGGAGTCTATCTATTGCAACGGTCCCTTTCAGGAAGGGGTCAGGGGCACCGGTACTATCATTGGGCCCAGAAACGGTACAGCATCTGAAGGAAGTGCTACTAAAATGGCGAGAAAAACTTCCGGTTCAACTTTCTTTCGAAAATTCCCCAACAAGAGCCGTAGCCCATCTGTCGTTGATGCACGAGCAGGCAAATCTGCTCCTGACACGGCCGTGCCTGAATTCTGCATTCATGACCCTGCGCCAGACGAACTCGACAACTGCACAATGCAGCGAGGATGTGCGCAAGTTTCTTCAGCAGCAGGCGCAGCACTGTACGGACTCGGCTGTCTCCGTCATTGAGATTCTCTCGAAGCTCAAGACGCACTCGCTGCTTTGTGGCTACTCCTTCCACGACTCTCTGTACTGCAGCTCGGCGTTGTACGTACTTCTGCTCGTCGAGAAGAAGTTTGAGGCATGTTTTGTCAAGCTACCGCCCCGGACATACATAAGGGGTCCATATCCTTTTAGGTCTCGCGAAGCAAAGTGAGGCTGCAGCCTCGAGTGCGCGGTATATCATCCGAGCTATGGCGGAGAGCACTCAAAGAAAGAGAAGAATGCAAGTAAAGACAGCGGCATCGGCTGGCCAATCTATTGCTCTTGACGACCAAGACACAGGTGAAGGAAGAGATGCATGGAAAGTGTGGAGAACAGAACAGACTGGGACAGCCAATTTTGACGCATCAGTCAGTGATATATGGCACACAGAGGAAACAGACCAACCGGTAAACAGTACTAATTAACAGTTAGTACCAAGAAATCATGCTAATCTGGGAACAGGCCAAACATCCGAATTGGGCGTTCTCCGTATACCAGCCGTGAGACGGACTAGATTCATGGTCTTTTCTCAAAATTGATCAAACCACTAGATTAAGCCTGTGTACATTCTTCAATATATAGTTCCTAGTGTTTTGAGTGTTGCTCTCTGAGCAGAAGTAAGTGATTGTGGTAACACAACACTCTCTTTGTTTGTTCCTCCTTCCCACCAGCCGCTTACACTCCTCCCTCCATCCATCTGACCTGGTCCATCTGCTTTGATTTATCACCTTATCATCTTATCTATATATATAAGGTATAAATAGAATCCTTCCTCTCCTCTTTATGCTTCTTATTCTATCAAACTGACTATATTCCTTCCCTGTTTTGGTCCTCTCATATTTAACCATAATAGTACCCTTCTGTTGCCTTAATTACCTGGCTCACAGGCTATCAACTATGATAAGTAGATAGTATAAAATCCGTTTCCAGTTCTCCGTTATCAACTAACCTGCCCGCTTTGTTTGTCTGGGATATGAGCTTTTATGTCTCCATACCCTGACAATTTTCTCAGACTTTCTACAATATAAATATGTTTTTAACACATCTACAAGCTCGCTGTTGTCCGTGATCTCAAGACTGAAGACTTCATTATCCCGGCGGCCTGGAGAGGCTCCACCGTATCTATCCTGTGGATGGAGATGTGTAGGAGGGAAATGGGCTCTTTAGTGTATTCGGACTCTTTTGTCTGAATCTATATAAGCGCTGGCCTGAGCAGGAGCAGGTGGCATAAGAAAGCATCCAGTCCTCGTTCCCTGACAGAGCACTATTTCTTTTTTCACGTGCTCATTTCAGATACCCATATCCTTCAGCGCTTTCGGTTGATAGAAGAGTCTGCCTCATCCAGGCACGTACAATGCATTTTCAATTGGTGCCGGTTTCCCAATTCTAAATCGGATGCCTAGTACTCCTCTGCCAGCAACTTTGATGGACTTTCCAGCAGTTCCCAGTTTGCTTCCGTATCTCCTATCTAGAGACTCAAATATATCAATATTGCCACTGCACGTACTCTTTACTCCGCTGTCGCTTATAGGATTCTCAGCCCCGTTTGATCAGTACGCTTTCTCAGGTTCCCCTTCTTTCTTTTTCAAGTAGGGACTCAAATCGATCACTGAATTGTTCCTGCAATTTGACGGTACGCTTTTTCAACCGCACACTCTGTGGTAATATTAGAATTTGCACATTTTAAATAAATGAATATTACGTGTCAGTGATAAAACCCCAAGAACATAGGGAATTCCATTAGAAAGATAGTTTACCACAAATCGTCGAATAGGGCTAAACATGCAAGGTTACAAATCACATTTTAAGGATGTAGTATGGAATAAAAACATGCCTGTTAGGCCCACTAATCCATGTTATAGATTTCTGGCAAGGGCACGTCGAATTGAGGTGCTTGGCAAGAGGCACTCGCCCATGATTAATTAGCAGCATAGCCAGCAGCATGTTTTGTGCGACTAAATAAACCAGTAGCAATATAAGACGACACGTCAATCTCTCCATCCTTGCTCATGAAGCTGACATGCGCATGTAAGCCTTTACTCTTTTCAAGTGGCCCTTCAGCCAAGCCCTCCAACACGCGCATATAATTATCACAATATTTGCCGCGACCATGAGCCTTCATCCAGCTTGTGATGCCCTTGGCCAAGGTAAGATCATCCGTACCAAGTAACCGGGTCTGAGCATAGAATTTGATACCTGGAACCTGGCTTCCTGGAGCGATGTCAAAGTAATACAGGTATCCTGACAGAAATTCAGTCCTGTTATCAAAGTTCTTCTTGGCATATTCCGGTGGCTGCCACGCTTGTGTAACTTCGGCATCATCGGGGAAACCTGAAGGCAAAGGAACAATTGCTTTGATCAAGTCACAAAGGCTCTCAAGTTCATGGTCAATACCTTGAATTCGACCACCTAGAGTCATGACTTGGCGGACAGAGGCAAAAGTAGTACTCGGGCTGTAGAAGTACCATTTTAAGCGTGAGGAGGGTTTATTGTCGATTGCTATCATGGTGGGGGCCATAGCCTTTCCAACGGGGTTTGTGTGGAGAAATTCATCCAGCAGATCAAGGGCCGCGGTGCTTGGTCCTAGCAGTGCGCGAACTGCGGGTTCAATTACTGGATATGGTGTCATCCTGGGGTTCCCAAGCAATCGGGGCCAAAGGTATGTCTTCATCACTGGGGTCTTGTTTTTAAACTCAAAACAAGCCAAGACCGATTCACCGAACTCACCCCCGAATCGCTCTTCTGTCTCGCGTGCGACCTTCTCTTTGTCCTGCTCATATATGGCAGACAAGAAATACTCAAACCACGTCAGATCTGTAGCAGGATTGATGCTTGCGAAACGGCGATGGAGATCTATAGCTGCAATGTGATTCAGGGGGTCTCCTCGAGTTCCGGTGCACGGACCGATAGGAACAAAGGAGGCTCGGATCTCTGGTTTTGTTTCCGGGCTGTTCCAATTCCAACAGAACTGAAGTGGTGTTCCGTCAGCAGTCAAGTTAGACGACCACTTGAAGCTGCCATCAGGTCGTGGGCCAAGGCCAAGCTGCGGAATCTAGAACCAGGAATATGACGGAGGTTAGGACAGTACCTGGGAGTGCATTGAGTTTAGGGACTCACGATCCAATGGTAGTGGAATAACAGATATTCAAACTGTTTCTCGGTTGGATAATTCGCTTCCTTTAACATCAGAGCCAAGTATGGACCAGTTTGAGTCCACCAGTACGCCTGGCTAGGATCCTGACCAAAGTGCCATCGCGACACAATTTCCCAGATGGAGTTTTCCCTGCTGTGATTCGTACTGACCTAAAGGATGTGAAGAATGTCAGTGAGCCTTTCAATTTCCTGTTAGAGATTACGGTGTTAATATTCAGAGAAGCAACGTACTAACGAAGCGACAACATTTGGATCTCTAAGGGCTGAAACGGGCTCAGGAACGGTCAACATATTCTCAAAACAGGAAGCGTAGAGTCAGAAATTTAGACTCAAGGGATGCCAAAGCTTCGAGATGGGGTTATGTATATCATTATATATCCAAGCCTACGAAATTGCGCAAAATATCACGTGACCCCTGGATATCCGATGTATGGGGGCCCACCTGCCCGTCTGACCACAAACAACGCGAGATATCTGACCCCAGATCAAGCCCGCGAGATCCTGGCAGTTACCTCAAAGCCAGGGGTGGCTTCATACAGCCCCTTACTGGTTCATAACTGTATCTTGCCCTCCTACCTTCCTGAGCAAGGGATTCAAAGGAATAAGGTAGTATAATAAAGAAAAAAGCTATCTTAAAGCTAGGGATAACCTTATAGAAACTTTTACTAGTTTATAATTATATCTTACTTTCCTATTTTCCTAAGTAAGGGGGTTAAAGGGATAAGACAATATAGCAAGCAAGACTATTTTAAATCTAGGGATAGCCTTATATAGGCCCTTACCAGTATATAATTATATCTTCTTTTTTTTATCTTCCTAAGTAAGGGATTTAAAGGGATAAGGTAGTACAATAAGGGAAGTTATCTTGAATCTAGGGATAGCCTTATACAGGCCCTTACTAGTCTATAATCATATCTTACCTTCCTACCTTCCTAAGTAAGGGATTTAAAGGGATAGGGCGGTATGGCGAGGAAAGCTAATTGGTTTACGAATTTCCCCCCCTTACAAATCATGACAGGAATCAGACCACCATTCCGTGGCTCATGTATTAAGTGCTTGGCGGTTTCGCTATCATAACGCGCGAACTTACGCCGCAAATTTGGCCCCCAAGCATGTTCTCCTGCAGTGTTCGAACTACGGAGAGGCTCGCAAGGCAATACTTGACAAGCTACATGATGTGGAGGGGCTCCGGGGGAAACTCTCAGACTACGGCGCGCCTGTCTCTAACCCGCAGGCGACCCGCTCGTCACCGAATTCAAAAATCAGACAAATTTGCTTAACCAGATTCGCCGCGCCGAGTTGGGGCAGACAGAGCAAGACCAGTAACGTAGAAGCCTCCTACGAGACTCTGGAATAGATATGGAAGACGATGGTTAGAAGGACCGATATAGCTGCCTAGGGAGGGTCAAACTAGGCGCAGCAACGCGTAAGTTTGATAGAACGACGATATAGAATGGAGTGGGATAGGTGTTCAACGCGCAGGATGGCGCAGGGGACACATCTCGCCTAGTAGCGGGCGAGTTTAGTGGTGGTGTTTTCGCTTTCGGCGAGGCTATACGCCAATTTCTTTTGTCGGTTAATAGAATCTTGATGATTGAATGATGGATTGTCGTATCACGGTCGAAACTTAACCCAAACCAGCGTCCATGAAATGGGGCTGTCAGAACAACAATTACCAATGCTGCAAAGAAAACAATAATTACCGATGCTGGAAACAAAAGTTCTGTATTCTATGGCTGTTCTTTTGAAGGCGAAAGTGAAGAAATATGGGAAAATAGCTTAGAAGCATTGAATAATGGACTTAAACCTTAATTGGAGAGGGTAGAAACGACGCTGATCGGGCTCTCAACGTACACAGAGTTGAGATTGCAAGGGAGGAGGCCTGGCTGGTGGCTATTATTAGAATGAATATTGTTGAAGACAGCCTGTAAGGGTTAATAAAATACAAGGGATAATAAAACTCGATAGACCTGATAAGGATAGATGTAATGTGGTGGAGTATGGACTAACAGTATGGCCGTCACTGTTCGCTCGAGTCTTGACCTCACGCGGAGTTGAGCGACGACACTCTCCGTGTAGTATATAATCATGGAATTCCAACAGATGTTAATAGAATTATCTAGATTACTCTGCGAAAAGAAACACTTCTATAAACTCATATTTAGCCATGGTCAGACTCTGGCTATACGGTGCCGTCGCGTTGGGCCTTTGGGTTGTACGGGTAAGAACAAATTCAACCCCAACATCCACACTTTAAATACATTGCAAATCACACGATGCAAAAGACTGACAAGATCGCATAGCTGGTATACCAAGCCCTAACATCCCCTCTCCGCACGATCCCCGGCCCCTTCTACACACTCTTCACCTATCTTCCGCTCAAGCTGTCCATCATAACCGGCACCAGAATCCACTTCATCCACGCGCTCCACCAGAAACACGGCCGCATCGTGCGCATCAGCCCCTCCGAGATCTCCTTCTCCTCGCTTGCAGAATTTAGACAAATTCACCGCCCTGGATCCGGGTATCTCAAGGCAAAATGGTACCAGAAGATCCTTATGGGGGCTGTACCAGGGGTTTTTGCTATGAGGGATATTAGAGAGCATGCGGCAAGACGGAGGTTATTAGCAAGAGCATTTGGAAAGAGTGAGTTGAGGGGGACGTTGGAGGGTGTGGTGAGGGGGAAGGTAAGGGTTGCGGTGCAGAAGATGAAATTTGAGATGGAGAGGAATGCAGATGGGCAAAGAGAAGAAGGCATCTGTGATGTGCTGAAGTGGTGGATGCTCCTAGCCACGGATGTTGCGGGGCATTTGATGTTTGGAGAGGATTTTGGGATGGTTGAGTTGGGGTTGGTATGTTTTTTTATTCTCCTCCTCCTTTGCTCAGCTCAAGTACAGCATGCTTGGAAATGGGTAAGCTAACAGGTATAGAAAAACGAATACATCTATTTCCTCGAATCGATCATGAAAGGCTCTGCAATCAACGCCGAACTCCCGCTTCCTGGGTTTATAGCCCGCCATATCCCTATTACTTCCTTAAGAGCTGTATTCTGGGCGAGTGACTACCTAGTATCCTACGGCCGGCGCGCAGTCACAAATGCTCGGACAACTAGCAAGCCAAGCCAGAATATTATCTCGGGGATGATTCACGCGTCTAAGAAATCCGACACGGGGCTTAGTGAGCTTAACATTATCACTGAAGCCAGACACCTGATTGTTGCAGGCTCGGATACAATAGCTATAACATTAACATATCTTGTTTATGCTGTTTTAAGCCAGCCACAGCTACAAACAAGGCTGGAAGATGAGGTTCAGGGTCTAAAAGAGGGGTATGATGATGCAATATTAGAGACTTTACCCCTTCTTAATGCAGTTATCAAAGAGACCTTAAGGCTCTTTGGCGCTGCATCTGGATCTCTACTAAGGGATATCCCTAAAGGAGGCGCTATGTTAGCTAACCACTATATCCCTGAGGGGTTTACAGTAAGTACCCAGAGCTACACAATTCATCGGGATCCAGAGATCTATCCTAATCCTGAGGTCTTTGATATATCAAGATGGCTTGGCAAGAATAGAAAGAATAATTTAGCAGAGCAGCTTGCCTTCTTGCCCTTTGGAGCTGGATCAAGGATTTGTCTTGGGATTCACCTAGCGTACATGGAGCTAAGGCTTGCAGCTGCGGAGTTCTTTAGGGAGTGTCGCGGAGTTAGGTTGGCGCCAAGTGTCACTAAGGAGAGCATGGGATTTGAGAATTACTTTTTGATTGCGCCGAGAGGGCATATGTGTGAGGTTGTCAGCGGGTAGGGGCGTGATGGATATCTAGAGCGGCTGGCTGGGTGGTCTTTCATGAATGGAACTGTCTTAATTTAGTAAGCCTGGCAGAAACGTTGGACTTTTTATGTTGTTTTCTGATGCGTATCGATGCTCTTTGGGCTTATCTACTATGTTTGATATAAACCAAACCCTATATCATACTGCGGGCTTCTTCGGTTTTCCCAGTTTATTTTATGTTTTCGGAGCCTAGGGGGCGGACGTATGAAGAGCTTGATGTACTTTTCGAGCAGGGCGTGCCGGCTTGGAGGTTTCATAAGACCCAGGTTGATACCTATAGTAATGAGGGGTGGGTGAAAGTTAGGAAGGATGGGGTTAAGGAGTAGAGAGTATATACACGAAGATCAAAATAATTGATATCTCGTGCTGAGTGGTTGGGCTGTCGATCGGACGTATTGGTGCACAAAAGGTATATAGGGCTTCCTGGGGCGATACTGGTGAATTAACGCCTAACAAGTGTACTACCAACTCATGACTGCTGCATCGTTATAAGGAATTTGCTGTGTGGTCATACCACCCAATTCGAGCTGCCTCGGTTGATGAAGGGTGTTGTTGTTGGTGAAGGCCCTCCTCTCCTTCTTTTGGATTGCTAAGGAACAACCCTCTAGCTGAGTTAAACCTGTGTACTATGTAAAGCATTTTCTAGAGGTTACTAACACATACGACCACAGTGTAAGGAGAATAGGGCTTCTCGTCTGCTCAGCCGTACTTGAGCCACACTAATTAACGCGGCCAGAAGGTGAATAAAGTCCTAAGACTCCTACTAGTTTATAGGTAATAGGTTACCAAGCATCAGATGTTGTGCGGGGTGCACGGCAGACCGGGGAAGTATGGAGAGCCTGGGAATTGCGTTAAGTACAAGTGTTGGTCATCATTAGAAAGGGTTAAGCACCTGAAAATAGGGTTTCAAAATGTCCAGTGTGATATAGAGATCCGGAGTGAATTGATGGTTGAAAATAGCACTCCTGTCCCAAGATTGCCGCTCTGCAACCGCCTTCACTACTTTGAGCGATGTTACCAGGCTGTGCCACAAGGATGAGGACGAGTCAGACTTCGCAGCCCTGAACCTTTGTAGCAAGTTGATACATTGAGAAGCAGATTACTAGAGGAACATCTGATCTACCTAGCACTATTGTACTTTTTTATCCTCCTGGTTTTGGAAACACGACTTTAGGAACCTCTAGAATTTATTAAAATAGGAGTAGGATAATAGAACCCCTGGCTTTGCCATTTTTCGGCCTGTGCAATATACAGCCCTACAATTGTAGTCACATAATCCTGGTTGGCCAAAAATATAACTTATCGTGTTTATGGATTCAGAAATTATATTAGCACCGCTGACTATTGATCGGGAATAAATCTCATCCTGATATGAAGCACAGTCAATCCATATGAAACCTAGTACACAATTCCATAACCCTCTAAGCGCATGGCAAAAACTTTGACTCCCTACAACCACTCACTGGTTAGCGATCCGGCCATGCCAAGCTATCACTTTCCGCGCAACCGCGCAATACTGTCCTTCCACGAGGTACAACTCACTTCCGAAATAGCAGCTTGCCGGACATCATCAGCCTCTCGAGCAGATGATCTGGGATCTGCGGGTAGACGTGCTTTTCCTCCGGGCTCAAGCTGCTCACCTCATAAAACGTCATCCACACCTTACCATACATCGCCTCAAGCTCTTTTCGTCGCTCTAGCTGCTTCGTTATCAACTCCTGGACTGTCGCTAAAGGGGTCTGTCCCTTCTTCTCAATCGCCAACTGTTCCGCAAGGTGAAACAGAGGTGAAACTCTTTCTTGTATCTTGATTAATCTGTTCGCAACTAGATCTATGATTGAATTATCTGGGCACGGCTGGAGGGTTTGTAGGAACTGCCGTAGTAAATTGACATCTGTAAGGAGCGGCTTGTGGCTTTCAATCAGATCCCTGAAGCGCGGATCATGCTGTGCCAACACAGGGTACCAGATTTCGTTAACGGAGGAGAGGCGAGCGGAGAGATCGTGAAGTACGTAGCCGGAATACGAAAGATAAGCCTCGAAGTCGGATGTTCCGAGCGATTTTGCGTGGGAAGCGGCGCTGATGAGGTTGCGGCAAATGATTTTATGCAAGATAAACATTGGAATGCTTAATTTGACTAGTTTCATATTAGTCAATAACACTCATACACAGAGGGTTGAATCGCCGCTCAAAACTGCGTGGTAATATAGGGCAGCATAGATGGATGTACGCACCATATGGGTCATTAAGGTCAACCTCTGCTGCACAGAAATCATTTCGATGAAGATGGGGTGATTCAGGGGCCATTGTGAGCGTCTTGAAGTGGTGTGAAGTTGGGTTACTCGAAGCTGCAGGCCTGATGGTTAAGTTTGGTGTTGAGGCCTATCAGTATTGGCTTTTCTACTTTGCTGCCAAATACCTGCGTCTATTAGAAGCATTTTAGGCTGGATTAGTTACCTCCAGAGTGGATGTTAATGCTCTTGTGGTATGCTGACTAACGTCCAGTTCACCGCCAATTCATTTTTCTCGATCTATGTGCTCTATGTGTTCACTGCCGCATTTCTGTGGCCGAGTGCTAGTATTTACAAGCTATGTGTGCTCTCTCCGGACCCTTGCATCCTGCTCACCGTGTATCAACTCTTACCGGCTCGACGGCTGTCAGGAGGCTGGTATGGAATGCAGCATTGTCAAGGAAGGGAATGAGTGAGGTTGAGGAGTACGTATGGCGTAAGGATCATGCTTGTGCTACCATACGGCTACCTTTGAGACTAATACATACAGTCCAGAGATGGACGTAGCCCAAGTAAGGGAGTCAGTGTCCTGGTGTTACAGCCTAGCGAGTCACAACGAATAGAATGCGCAGTGCTGAAGTCAAACTTGGAGCTCTAGTTGATCTGCTTTTCCAGCGAAACCTACTGACGAAGAGAACATCAAGATCTCAGACAGTCCAAACCATTTCTCAGACAATCCAAGCCATTTCCGCCATGAATCATCCGCACCTACTAGCAGGGGCCGTTGGCGTCCTCGCTCACCAATTCTACTTCAAACGAGGCGAGCACCATCTCTACCCACTGCGGTATCTGCTCTGGCACGCAGTCATAATCACCGGCACTGCGTTAGCCCTAAGCACCAGTCAAACCGTACCGCCCTCTAACTCCATAAAGGCTGCAGCATGGCTGGCGATTGCCTACCTAGTAGGCCTTTACACCTCGCTGATCCTCTACCGCGCGCACTTCCATCATCTCCAGCACATCCCCGGCCCATACGGTGCCCGAATCTCCGGGCTATGGTTTTCATTTAGATTGCACAGCCGCCCAGCCTACAAGGTCCTCCACGAACTCCACGAGAGATACGGACCTATCGTCCGGGTCGGCCCTTCGAATGTCTCCATAATCAAACCCCATGCGGTCACCCAGATCTACGGGGGCCGCTCAGCTTGTACGAAGAGCTCCTTTTATGATGACAGCCACCCGATGCGATCCCTGCACGCGTGTCGGAGCCGCACAGAACACGACCGGCGCCGACGTGTGTGGAGTACAGGGTTTAGGGCTGCGAGACTTAGAGGGTATGAGTCACGGATCCGTGTTTATCGCCAGAAGCTGTTTGATCGGCTGAATACCGAGCAGCAGCACGGTCACATCGACATGAGCACCTGGTTCAATTTCTACAGTTATGATGTTATGGGCGACCTGACATTCGCTCGTAGTTTTGGTATGCTCGACAGGCGGGGAAATCACTGGGCGATTGGTATGCTTCTCTCTGGGACTGTCCTCTTTGGGTATTACCTTCCCTCGTGGGCGTTTCGGTGTTTGGTTACGGTTCCATTCCTCTTCAAGGATTTCCAAAGGATTTTTGGGTTTGTGGCGCAGATACTTGTCGAGAGGATGAATGTATGTGTCTACCTCCTTGGTGGGAAACTTGGCGCAGAGACTGATTGTAGAGCTTTACTGATCTGATATGAAAGCAGACCAAGGTGGAAATACCTGATATCTGCGCCTCATTCCTGGCCCCTCTAAAGGGCGACAGCCCGACGACCGACCAATTCAACTTGCTCATGGGCGACGCAATGCTTATCATAACAGCTGGAAGGTGCGCGCGTCCCTCCTTCCCTCTTCCTTCGTTTAATCCGTCAGGAACAGCGAACTGATGAAAAGCTGATAGCGACACCACCGCTACATCTCTCACAAGCATCGTCTACGAACTCGCCTGCCACCCTGAGGAATTTAGCAAGCTCCGCGCAGAGCTCGAGCCTCTTACACCAGACGATCCATCCTCTGGGGAGTACTTAGACAGCCAGATAGCCGGTCTGCCTCATCTCAACGGGGTTATAAACGAGACGCTACGACTGCACCCACCGATCCCGAGTGTTATTCCACGAGATACCCCGCCGGAGGGAATCACTTTCAACGTCAACGGAATGCAAACGCATATTCCTGGTGGTGTGACTGTTTTCTGCCCACAGTGGGTCATTGGACGTTGTATGCACCCCCATCTCGTTGCCCGTGTCAAACTTGCTTGCTTAGGGATTATGCACTAACTTTTGTTCTTTTTTTTTTTTTTTTTTTTTTTTGATAATTCAGCAGAAGAAGCATACGTAGAGCCCCTCTCCTTCCTTCCTGAACGCTGGTATAAACGGCCCGAGTATATCAAGGCTCACGAAGCATACGCGCCCTTTTCAAGCGGTATGTCTAACGTCGACCTCTTCTATGTCAATACCCAAACTCCACTCCATTTACGCACTCCTAGTACCCTACCCATCCATTCCACTATATCTATGGTTATCCTATAAACAAGTTACATACACATCTAACACGAACCCTAAACAGGCACATACAGCTGCATCGGCAAACCACTAGCCTTAATGAATATCCGCACAACCATAGCCCGCCTGGTCATGACGTTTGACATATCCTTCCCGGAGAGCGGGGGTGGTACCGGAGATAAGACTGAAACTGGCGAACGAAAAAATGGATGTGCCTTGCTGGTGGATCCACTCGGTAATGCAAAGGATAATTTTTCGATGGGAATTGAGAGGATGGTTGTTCGGCTAAAGAAGAGGGATGGGAACATGGCTGAGTGTCACAGACCACGCTGCGTAGACTCCGCGTAGTCACGTGACGCCTTGGCACCTCATTCGTATATACAGATGAGGTACCAACGGATTCCCTTCATCTCCTCTTCACGCTTCTTATTCTATCAAATCGACTATATTCCTTCCCTGTTTTGGTCCTTTCACTGAGTGAGTTTATAGAATTACTACTTTTAGATGTATTTGTTTTATTCTTATAATCTAGTCTTTAGCTAAAAGTATTCACTTGCATATTCTTGGTTCTACTATAATATATAATACTATAATTAAACTATAATAAAAGTTTAGCTTATCTAGCTTATCTTCTTATTAACTCTTTAATTATAACTCAGTCCCTTATACCTTCTAGGTAGATTTTCTATTATTTAAAAACTATTATAATTTACTCTCAATAATATAAATTTTCTTAAATAAAAAGCTGTCAATTTTCCTGTTCCACAAGTGTTGAGGAATATTACTTACATGGCTCTAGGGTTTGGCAGAGGATAAGTATTAATTAGCCTGCTTGACTTACTATATTCCGGCCCATGCCCGGGGGCCCTTCGGATACATTCCATTTATTCTCCAAGAGGTGGAAGTCTATGTCGATATCGCGTGGTCTATCAGAAACAGGTGAAACATTTCTCCTCGACGTAGCCACTTGCAGATACATGATGGATATCATTGGGAACGTTGCGATGTAAGTTGGTTCCCCTTCGCACTCCGTCACAACTCACCATCTCCTAGGAACACTCGCTTTATCAGTCAACAGAGGTTCCACCCGGTTGCCGTCGCCATGCGTGATACCATTGATCGAGAATGCCAAATCGAGACGGGCAATTACTTCAGCCGCATCAGCTCTGTGCGATTATTCAAACAATGGCACAACAGCCGCACCATGAACCATCACATAGGGGTCGAACTGGAAAAACGGTACAAGGAATGGAAGCACCAAGAGCAGCACTCGGCCTCGTCCGCGCCAAAGACCCTCATAGACATGGCTATTGCAGATCACATGAAAACACAACCAGTCACTGGAGATAAGCTTTATCCCAGGTCCAAAGAATGGGCCACTACACATATCCGTCTGTTTCTGTTTGTCGGACACGATTCTACTGCGGTTACTGTCATGTATGCGTATTATATTCTCTCGAAACATCCAGCAGTCCCCAGCAAAGTCCGCGCAGAACACGACCAGGGATTCGGCACCGATTTGACCAGAACAGCTGACCACCTACGTGACTGCCCCGAGCAAATCAACCAACTCCCCTACACACTGGCAATCATCAAAAAAACCCTACGCCTATACCCACCCGCCAACGGTATCCGCAAAGGCTCTCCAAACGTGCTTCTTCGCGACCCCAAAACATGGAACCGAGTATCCGACCGAAAGCTGTGCCATCTGGACCCTCCACCTTGCAATCCAACGCAACGCCCAGCACTGGCCAGAGCCGCATGTCTTTATACCGGAGCGCTGGCTCGTCGGGCCCGGCCACGCTCTTTACCCGCCTGCCGGAGCATGGAGACCATTCGAGCACGGGCCCCGCGACTGCATAGGCCAGACCCTTGCTCTTGTGGACATTCGCACGACGCTCCTCATGACCCTTCGCGAGTTTGACTTCAAGGGCCAGTACGCAAAATGGGACGCACTGCACCCGGAACATGGCATTAATACTATGTTTGGCGATCGCGCATATATGATCCAGGCTGGGTCGGGCCGGCCGGCGCAGGGGATGCCTTGTAAGGTATCACTGACTGCGCGCTCGCCGCATTGGAGAATGTGAGGTCTAGATTTGGGCTGCATGTGGCAAGCTTACTTTCATGCTCGTGCTTGACATTGCTCTTTCTACCACAAGCCGTACCTGGACAAGTGATGTAAGCACTCGTCTCATCTTCACACTGCTCCGCGCCAGCCTTGAGCACTGGGTGCTAACTAAACTGGATACGTAGGTTGCTGTTGCTGGATATCAGCAAGCCGGATATTCGAAAGGGAGATTGATTACAAGACGGAATCATAAATCAACCTTGCGAAGGGGAGCGTGATTGGAAAGCAGCGATAGAAGCTTTGTCGCATGATAAAGACCGTAGTGCTTGCTTGAACTAAACCCAGCCAGCAAGCACTGGCGGCGGGGGAGGGGGGTTCTCCGGTGACATTCTGTTTCTGATACTCGTCACACAATTCAGCGTCTTGAAGCGTCGGCAAGAGGCGAGCCTTACGGTAATATTAATCTAAATCTCAATGCCCATGTCAATTTAATTGCTTAAGAGATGTCCATTTAATCTTCCTATAGTTCAATGCAAGATCGCACAGGAAATCAATGAACTTATTGAACCTTGCAATAGCCTACCACGGGCAAAGGTAAAATTGTTTCTAAAGAAGAACAGTAGATCTCTATCTATCCCTAGAGTCTTCCAGGGTTAAAGGATCCGGAAGAGGCCCCTTAGCGATTAGTTTACCACATCATCTAGAAGCTCCGTCGACGCCGCGCCTTGCAGGTGTGCTTCACGGGCTTGGTATGGATTGCGGTGGGAGCGGTGATTCCCTCAGCGGTAGTTGATGTCTCGGACTCGCCGTCGCCAGGCTGGACTCCATCTGTAGCCGAGGGAGCAGTGCTGCTCGGTGCTTCGGTGGTAGTCGACGTCGAGGGATCAATAGGCTGCGCTTCGCTTGTTGAGGTAGGAGCAGAAGTAGGAGCACCGGTACTCTCCACCTTGGTAGTTGAAGACGAAGCCGAAGCCGGAGGTGTTTGGTCTTGATCGCTGTCACTAGACGCCATATCATATTAGCATCCATACAACCATGGCAACCACCTCAAGACTCCAATCAACTCACCCAACACGAACAGCCGGATACTCCAGATTCTCACAACTCTTTCCATCCGCACAAGACTGGTAAATCCCAATATACCCAGACCCCCCACAGTTCTGACTCGCGTCGCCACTACAAGGCGACAAGCACCGTCCCATCGGCGAAACAGCCGGCTCCTTGTCCGCTTCAATACCATCGCCGCAGTAGCACTCACGTGAATACTCCACTCCGGCAAAGGTATACCCGTCTTCTTCGCAAAACGCAATACATTTCTGCACGGTCATGTCATCGCCGCTGGTACTCGGGCCCGTCAGGACACGCTCGAAGTCTACATTGTCCCGCGTACACCCAATCCACGCCCAGGAGAGGTCCTCTGTCACGTCAGTGTAGTAGTGCTGGGGACCTGTAATGCCGGGGGCATCGCAGTCCTTAACGGTCGTTGCGTCGTCGGGACCCGGTTGGATGGGGTTGCACCCCGGCAGAGCATCAAGCCAGCCATCGACTTGTTCGTCGATGGAGGGTTCAACGAGGCAGCCCTCCGTGATGGATTTATCGTACAGTTCCAGCGCGGCGCAGTTCTCGATTATGCCATCGGGATCATCGCAGGTGTCTAGGGCGTGTTGCAGAGTCGGAACGTCCCACCCGTTCAGGAAATCGCCGTGCAGGCCGTAACCCGTTTTATCGCCGTTGGCCCAGACGAAGGGTTGCTCGTTTCCGTACCACTGGTCTGCGAAGTCCTCGGTTTGCCAGATCACTTCGATGAAGATGGAGACGATCTTGTGGGGGTGGGAGTCCGGGCATGTGCCGCTGTTGTAGGCTTCCAGTGGGTATGCCATGTGTGACTTGTGGTCGGCGCTGTCGAAGTTCTCGCCGTCCCAGCAGGAGGGGAAGAAGACTTGTGTGCGGAGGCCGTTCGGGCAGTTGTAGTTGGGGAAGCCGTTGGTTTCGGCTTTTGCGGGGCCGGCGTAGTCTAGGCACGCGTAGCTGCGGGCTTCGGCTTCGTGGGTGTCTTTGAATTTCCGGTCCATGGGGGAGCCGGCGACCATGCGGAGGTCGGGTGGGGGGGCGAGGACGGTGTCGTTGTTGGGTTCGGGGCGTTGGCTGGGGTTTGTTAGTTTGGTGTTGGTGCTAGGTGGGTAGAGCAGGGTAGGGTAGGATAGGGGATACAGGTAGTAGATTAGAGCTCCGCCGTTTTGCTTGACCGGGGTGAAGCTGCCGTTCTCGGCTTGATAGTAGAGCGACGGAATCCAGTAGTTGGATTTGTCGGCCATTGGGGAGCAGGAGCTGCATTGCGCCTCTTGCGTCTGGTTGTAGTCCATAGTGAAGCCGAAGCCATCGCCTCCGAGGATCGTGTGGACATGGCCGGCCGCGATACCAGGTTGGACGATGGGGTCTGCTCTCTGAACGACCAGAGGGTTGCTACAGGGGACCTTGAAGAATGCCGAGGCCAGCTCAAGGCATGATAGAATGAATGGCAGATGGCGAGTCCCTGCTCGCATTTTGAAATGAGTAAAGACCGTGGGTTTGAGACAAGAATGAACGAACGAAAATAAAGAGCGTCTAATCCATCAAGCAGGGTCCCTGGTTCTCCAGCAGTTCCTCTTGTTATATATCAACTCCCCTGAACTGGAATCTCCGGTAAGGTTCGATGGCGCCGACTATTTTCTTACATGGCTAGCAAGATCTGGGTCTGGCAGCGGCCAGGATTCATCACGAACCCCTTCATCTTCATGATTGCGGGGGGCCTAGGGAGGATGGCCCCCAAAGCCGAGTGATCCTGACTCGAAACCCCTGATAAGCGCTTGGTTAATTAAGCTTGGGCGCTTCTGAAACACGCCCGAGACGACGGATGTTGTTTGTGCTCCACACGGTGCTGCACGTTCCTTGGTTTGCTCGATCAGTAATCTGATATCAAGTGCGAGGATTTTCTTGTGTCGGAAATCTCGTCGATGTTGCTGGCGGGAGTGGAGTGAAGTTGTAATCGCTGGGACCGACCCTGGACTGATCGAGGCCGTGCATTAACTATGGAGTAGACTGGATCCACCTTGAATACTCCGTTGGCGATTCATTTGATGGCAGCATCGTCAGATGGATCTCTTAAGATTGCTTGTGAACAAACTGAGCGCCACTGACTGGTACAGAAGGGGTTGTCGGTTGCAGAGAGGTGTGTGTTAGGGCACAAATATATATTTCGAAGTAACACCAGTCCGCAGTAATGAAGTCTCCGACTCGGCTCTGTGAGAGTTGATAGAGTGATAGTCATACGATCTGCTTCATCTTCCAGTGTCCTGAGACTTCAGGGAGAAACAGAGAGATCACGTGGTAGGGACGTCGGTTATCGCGATACTCCGATCCTTTCTTTCCCTCACTTTCATCATCATCAACACGAACATGCTGAAATTGGGCGAGCACTGCGCTGTCTATATCAATGAACGATGTCATAGAGCGCTTGTCAGCATGCGGCCTGATTTGTGACCGGTGCACTAGATCTGTGTCTGATTAACCTGTCGACAAATCCGCCGACAGTTCCCTATTGTTTACCAGAGTCACCTGACGAACTTCTGCCTCGGTGCCTTGGTGCCTTGAGGCCTTGCGGCATCTTGGTCACGTGTACGATATCGCCGACTCGAAGCTAGGGCCTTCTCTCGATTCTCAGTCTCAAGTCTATAGCTGCCATACTGATCTCGACCATGGCCAGATCCAGTGGCGATCGAACCGAGAGACTGACACCCTGATCATCCCGCCTTCGAGGCAGATGTCCCCAGCTGAGACTCAAAGGCCTTCAGCTGATTTGATCTCATCCTCCGATGTCTAGGGCTGGGACTGTTGATTGGCCAAGTGGGCCCGGTTTCAGCGCGAAATGAAACCAATAATGAATCAGAAGCCGTCTGTCCATCTGTCGTCCCTGCAATTCCAATTTAATCTCTGCGCAACCACAATGCTTCTTACACCCTTCGATAAATCCTCCTCGCCTGACTGCCTATGGCGCTGAACGAAGCCGCCCATGACTGGCCCGGCTAATATCGAGCCTTACCTTGGGCGGCGGCAACAATCTATATCTACAGCTCCCGTTGGCCGGTCTAATCCATCCCGGGAGTGTCTCATTTAGGGTCTGAGATGTCGGAGTTGCAGCTCCACCAAATTCCCTCACACCACTGTTACAGAGCCGTTTGGCCCTTTTAATATCATGAGCCGCCCTCCTCCTTTTCTTGAATGACTTCCTTTCTCTCTTTTTGACCCTTCGATGCACCCAGGTCTTCTGGAAGACTGTCCATTCTTTACCCGATGCTTCATTTCTCTACTCACAACGTGCTAACCCCACCTTCCTTTCGATAACCACCTTTTAATACGAATACGAAGCCCACCAATCTCCGACCGGATAGGCCTGTTGAACATGGCCAGAGGAATCCTCGGAAAGTCACGCTCGCCGCCGCAATCGCAGGGGATCTCCCAGCCAGTCTTAAATTATACCGACGCCTTGCCGAGAAATGATCTTCGCGAGATCCAGCCGGGTGTCAGTTACAGCCGTCCGATGCACCAGGTCGTCAAATATGAGCAACGACCTCCAGCGCTAGGCGTGCGCAATGTAAAGAGGAAAACCGAAACTCCGGCTGCCGGCTTTGACTTTCAGATCACCGCATCTTCTACCAACGTTGTACTTCCGGCAGAGACAGGGCTTGGAGTGGACGAGTCTATGATCGGCATCGCCCTTGGGAGTCCTCGATTACTCGAACCGCGGACTGGAGCAACGCGACGCAATCCGCCACCCACCCCTCCCGATGAATTACCCTCTGCAGCGCTGCAGCGGAAGTCGAGCAAATGGAGGAAGATTGGGGGCCTATTCAAGGCGAAGAGTGCAATTGCTCCTCCGGTGAACAAGCCGTTCTATCAAGTTCGTGGTGAAGCCGAGGGGCCGTCGCAGGGCTCTAGCCACTCTATAGACTACAAGACTCGGCGGAGGGCAGGCAGTAAGGCTGCTCCTATTGAAAATACGGAGGTCTGGCCGTGTCTGGCCTCGGAGAATGAAGCGATAGCGCGTCAGCAAGAGTCGAAGCCGAAGGCGTCTGGAACTCTACTGCAGGTTGAGATACCGACGGTTGAAATGGAAAGATACAGCGTCATGTTCGGTGGTCTACTGAACGACGGCCGACCTTCTTTACTGAACAGGCGAAGCAAGACCTTGGATGATGTGACTATCCCTCCTAGAGAGGTGAGTGTTTGGCTCTAACCCTGGTTGACTACATTACTCACACCCACAGCCATCATCGCCTCCACTGATGCCCCCGCGAAGGCGCGCAACTTCCCCGACCCGCTCAAACTCACCCAACTTCACCCTTTTCCCAGCGATGCCGGCCAGCAAAGCCTCGAAGGTGCTGGGAACCCAGAACCTTCCTCAAGCCCCGGATACCCTGCGTAGAGCGCAGACCCCCCTTAGAGACCTGGTGGACCCAACCGAGGAGAAAGTGCCAACAGAGAAAACCCTCAAAGCCGACGACAACTCCAAAGCATCCCACCGCCCACAAGCCTCCGTCACATCGTTCCTCTCCTCAACATCCATCGGCTCCGACGACGAACCCCTCCTCATTCACAAAATCGAACGAGTCCGCACCTTCGCCGGCATGCAAGAGCCGGACTGGGAGATAATCAACCGCAAAACAGCAACACCTCCCGTGCCAGAGCAACTCCCACTGAAGAAACTCACCATCAACACCCGAGAAATACGCTCAGAATCCAACAGCAGCAACTCCACAACCCAAACAACCGCAACCGCAGACTCAAGATCCTCATCTCCCATCCTCTCCCCATTACCAGTCACCAACACACGCCCCGACTTCCCCCCACCTTCTCTGAACATTAATCTAAAATCGAACCCAATATTTCCCCAACGCACCGTCTCCATGAAGCCACCACCACCCACAGATGCGAGCACAGACGCGCCCGACGATATCATAGTCCCCACAATTGAAGTCTCCATCGCACGGTCCGTCTCCGTCTCCAAAGGAAGAAAGCAGATGCTTGTTCCTGTGCGCACGAGAACGGGTCCCAGCCACCGCCAGCATCACCTTGGTGCCGACGAGAGATTCGTCGAGAGGCGGCGGCAGGCAAAGACGGTAACGGTTCAAGGGGGTAGTTTAGGGCATCGCCCGGGCGTTTCGCAGGATGCGAGGATCGAGTTGGCCTAATTGGGGTTTGTGGAGTTGAAAGTGCTTTTGGAGTGGCGGATTTTCCTTCAGTGCAACGGCCTTTTTTTCTTCTGGAATTGATTTTTTTTTTTTTTGTTCTCTTGCTTTTGGGCGGGTTGCTCTCCCTACAGTGCAGCTTGGCAAGGGCGCAAGCTGGCGCAGGCGTCTTGATTCTGCTTCATATTTCTCTTTTCCACCTCGGTCTGGTTTCACCGTCTATACTGGTACTAGCTAGCCTTTTTTCTTTCTTCCGCTCTTTCCTGCTTGTTCTTTTGATATTTTCTTTCTTTTCTTTCTTTCTTTTTCTGAGCCTGGAGGCCTAGAGTTATTATCTGTATCTAGTTATGACCCCTGATTAGCCATACATAGCGTTTGGACATTCAGTCGTTTCCGATTTCTATCTGATCTAAAGTCCCTAGACCTGCTAATTTGGATTGAAGTGATACTTCAAGTCGAAAATATGTGCGTTCGAGTAATGTCTATGTACTCCGTATGTTATGTTAGGTATGTACACAATCTATCTACCCCTTCACCGGCACACTCCCCTCAGCAACAACCACCGTCTCACTCCCACCACCAGACGGGCCACCACCAGAATCAAACCCAGCGCCCTTCACCTCGACCTTACCAACAGCCCACTCCATCCCGGGGTACGAATCACTCACGACGCGCACATTCACGTGCGCAGGGACATCCATCCCCTTCGGCCACTTCACGGTCGAACTGGTTGTGACGGGTCCGTTCCCATTGCCGCGTCCGCGAGCATTACCAGCCCTATCCTGGCCTTGGCCTGGACCTCTGTTCGGACCCTTCCCCTTCCGGCTCTCTTTGTCAAACGAAGTCGCCGTAGAGCCGGTCTTGCTCGGCCACGAGACTCTCTTCAACGCGATGAGATCCCCATCGCTTCCATCTGGGTTCGCAGCACAAACAAGCAAGAAGAAGCCCTCTGTCTGCGGTTTCGGGAATTTCGGCGCGTAGATTCTGTATTCGGGGTTGGTGGGGGTGTTCTTTCTTGTCAGTGAGACGGTTAATCCCTTTTGTGACGTTGAGGCTATCGCTAGATTAAGACGCGGGAGAAACGATGCAGCCTTGGTGAATTGCGTTGAGGCTGGTGGTTGTAGGTGCAGTTTCCCGGGGAGGGCGGAGATGGCGTTTGGCGGGAGGGTTGTTAATGCTGTGAGGGATTTGGGGAGGGTGGGGTTGTTGTTCGTTTCCGAGGACGGCTCGATGCCCGGGAGGATTGAGAGCGGGTGGTCTTCTGGCCAGCGGGCGGATTTGATGCACTGCAGGAGATTGATGAATGTTAGGCATGCGGAGGTGTAGCCGAGTTCGGCCATCGCGTCTATAGAAGCTTGGATGATACGGATGCTTTGATCGAGGACGGAGATCTGGTCGCCGACGTAATCGGAGATCGGGAGGTCGATGCGGGACATGTAGGCTTGTAGTAGGAGGAAGGCCTTGACGTGGGGATCCCACATGGGCAGATCGCCCATGGGCTCGACGGAGAGAGGGAGGTTGCGGGAGAGTTCGGCGTTGATGAGGTCTTCGTTGTGGCGGACGGGGAGCTCGTCGAATTCGGTGGCGGAGCACATCCAACTGAGTACGTCGTGGAAGGTTGGGGATGGCTTTGCGTGCGAGAGAAGGTAGCGGATTGTTTTGTGCGCGAGGTAGTAGTAGCTCATTATCTTGCCGAAGGGGGTTGGGTCGACTTCGCCGGTTGCTGATTCGAAGATGATGCAGCTGGATTCGGAGAGTTCATTGAGGGATTTGTCAACTAGGTCGATCATGAATTCCTGAGCTAGGGTTTGGGCTTCGAGTGAGTTGTGCTGATCTGCTGAGATTTCGAGCCCGTAGTACGATGGGTTCTTGTGCAGGCGTCGGAAGAAGAACGTCCAGGTCAAATAATCCAGAGCATCCTGCTTGGTAGTGATTGTTCCAGCGGAGACTTCAGCGCCCAAATGGTTGTCAAGAACCTTGTGCAGGGTTGACTCAACTGGAAAGCCGGTATGCAAGAAGTGCTTATAGAATGCTTTCTTGGAGTCTTGGGTGAAGATGCGCGCAATACCGGAGTCATCAAACTGGGGACGTCCTGCACGACCCAGCATTTGGAGAACGTCGGTCAAGTCCATGTCCTTGTAGCCTTCTGTCTTCGCGTCGAAGAATTGCGTTCCTTTGACGACAACAAGATGGGCAGGAAGATTGACACCCCAGGCAAGAGTACTGGTGGCGACAAGAATCTGAATCTTGTTGTTTGCAAAGAGCTCTTCCGCAAGCTGTCGGTCAGACTCTACCAGGCCAGCATGGTGCAGCCCGATACCGAACGACAGGGCTTCTCTCAGAGCGTCGTCCTTGACTCGAGCAAGGTTGAGCTGAAGATCCTCTTCCGACATGCGAACGAAGCGACGTGGGTTATCTTCCATACCGCAGAAGTTGATCAGGTCCTTGGCTGTCAATCTTGTCTGTCGACGAGAGGCAACAAACACAATGACTGGCTTCTCGGGAGAGTGACTCTTAATCGCAAGGAAAGTTGGTCGGTTCATACTCTGCATAAGGGGACAGAACCCACGCTGTTCAGGGAAGCCGTCAATAAAAATCTCCAACGGAACTGGACGAACAGAATGACGGAAGTTGTACAGGCCCTCTTTCACGCCAAGCCAGTTTGCAAGATCGGAGGCATTAGCACAAGCCGTAGACATGCCCATCAGTCGGACTGAATTCTTCGACTGTGAAGCAATGTAGTTCATACGAGATACGATAATCTCAAGAATAGGTCCACGATCGCCACCGAGCAGATGAATCTCGTCAATAATGACCAAGCTGACTTTTCGGACGTAGTCTCTGGTTTGCCAGCTACGAGAGATACCGTCCCATTTTTCGGGGGTTGTGATGATAATGTCCGCATCCCGGATTGTTCGCGTGTCGGGTGTGTTGTCTCCAGTCAATTCGACCAGCTTCAGTCCCATAGGCGCTGTGAGCCGCTTGCCCCAGTCTAGGACTCGCTCGCGAACGAGAGCCTTCATAGGTGCAATGTAGACTACCTTAGAGCCAGGCCGCTCTCTGAAAGCCCACCACAATGCAAGTTCGCAAGCAATCGTCTTGCCACTACCGGTTGGTGATCCCAGGAGCACATTTGCCGCGGTGTGATATAGAACATGGAAGAGCTGAGTCTGCATCGGGTTGAAGTATTGAAATCGCTGACTGTATAGCTCCTCCAGGATGGGGTTGTTCAAAGCTGAAACAGGGAGAGGTTGAAGATTGAGCAGATCGGTGTATACACTCTCCGTATCCGGACGGATCAAGTGCTGGAAGGATATAGGGGTAACAGTCTCCGCTCCCAGCCAACGATCGGATATCGCTCGAACATAGATCTGACTTGGCAACGGATCAGAGAGAGGAATGGTAAAGTTCAGTTCGTGATCATTATACAGCTTCTTCCTGCTCAAAATGAAGTACTCGTGATGGTAGATCTCTGAAGTCTCTGAGTTCTCAACCCAGACCCAGTACGACTCGGAAGCGCCGTGGTGCCGGTCATTCCAGGTAAATTCGGGATAGAGGTTGAGCTTGACTCGCAAGACATCGCGATTTAGTGGTGCAATCTCTGCCTCGACGGTAAGTGTTGGGAAGTTATCAAGCAGCTTCGCCAGTGTCTTGCCCATCTTCTGATTATGAACTAGCTGGCCGATCTCTGCAACGTCCATGTCTCTCATCGACTCGACAGAAGAAGTTGGAAGCTTCTCATCCAGGTTCCGTAGAATCGGCTGCGGTAGGTCGAACTGGCGGAAGGGATGATCAAAAGGCCAGATCTGCTTTTCTATAGACTTGCACATAGACAAGAGGACCTGGCATTGGTATCCCCATCGTCGGTTTAAAGCAATCATAAACAGAGCACGACAGATACGTGCGGCGTTCTGCGCCACATACCCAGTGTCAGAGACCAGCGCGAAGTCCTCAATTTTAGCACGAGAAATATAGGACTGAAGAAGGATGTTGGTCTTTGCATGAGCAGAGTCATTTCCACCTTCAACCTCAGTCTGAACAGCCTCCTCGCGAAGTCTATTGAGCTCTTTCGACTCACTGTCACGAGACTGGATGTTGTCGAATTCACCACTCATACTGATCATCCGCAGGACATCTGCTTCACCGGATCTCTCGCGCATCATGGTGTTGAAAATCTCCACACTGTTTTGCAGAACATAGTATTGACTCGCAATTCGCCCAACGTCTTTCGCACGGAGCTCCTCTGTCTTTTCATTGTAGATAATCATCTGGCTTTTCTGGAGAACAAGCGCGGCCTGGACGATTAGTTGTCGGCGCCTCTGGACGAGCATCGGGTCATCAATCATCTCTGCGTAGTCGATGCCGTAGTTTCGAGGTTCTCGCTTCATCCGAACAAAGAGATAGGAGTAACCAAGCCATTGTACTGCTTCCGACACAGACGTAACTGTACCAAGGGAGATCTCGGCATTCAAGTTATCCACGAGCTTAGCAGAGAAGCGAGATTCAATCGGTTGTTGCGAAGTGACCGCAGATAGATAATGATTGAGTTTGTCATGAGTCGTGCAGATAAAACCAATACCAGTATCCTGGAATTGAGGACGACCAGCACGACCAAAAATCTGCAGAACGTCGAGGATACCGAGATCCACGAATTTACCCTCCTGAGGGTTGTATAGCTGAGTGCCTTTGATAACGACTGCTGCAGCAGGAAGGTTGACACCCCAAGCAAGGGTGGCCGTACAGCAAAGAACCTTGATCAGACCCTCAGAGAACATCCGCTCCATGAGATTCCGGTCGCTGCGCGTCATTCCGGCATGATGCGTACCGAAACCACTAGCAAAGAGATCCCGTAATTCCCGAGCACGAGCATGCTTCATGTCCCGAAGGCCGTTGGAATAGTTTTCGTGTTCGTGGCAGCTGAAGAGCGCCTCGCAGCCGTCCTGAATGGCGAGTTGCCGGAGCGTCCGCGCTGTCAGTACCGTATCTTTGCGCGAGTGAACAAACACCATAACTTGATGTCCCCGCTCGAGCATATCTCGAACCTTCTCGAACGCGACGAGATCAATATTGTCGCGCGACTGCTTAGAACCCGGCTTTCCCTTCACACCAATAAAGTGCTGCTCAAGGGGCACCGGACGGAAGGATGAGTCGAAAAAAAATAGTCCAGCCATCTTATTGACCTTGAGGAAGTCGGCAACATCGATGTAGTTTGGGAGTGTAGCAGAAAGACCGACGATGCGAATAAGCGATTGTGTACTTTCAACCTGACGCTGAGTGCGAGCAACCAACGACTCAATGACAGCACCGCGTTCGTCGTGAAGCATATGAACTTCATCGATGATCAGGAGCCGCACCTTTTGTACAAGCTCGGTGTCGCCGGTACTCTTTCGCGTCACCACATCCCATTTCTCAGGGGTGGTGACGATGATCTGGGTTTCCACAATCTCCCGTTTCGTCAGCTGCATGTCACCAGTCAGCTCACGAACCTGAATTCCAAGCCACGCAAGGCGCTTTCCGAGTTTCTCGGTAACTTCGGCGGCGAGGGCTTTCATCGGCGCAACGTAGACGATCTTGAAGTCGTCCACCAGAACAGTGAAGTCGGTTGCGTCAGGCTGTTCAACTGGGTTGGGAATTGTGTTCTTGCCGATGGCGTTCAGAATAGTCAACATCGCAGCGTCAGTTTTACCAGCACCAGTCGGTGCACAGATAAGCATGTTCTCGCTCGTTTTGTATGCAACATCGTACAGCAGACTCTGCATTCGGTTCAGGCTCTTATACCCCTTGAATGTACCCTGGCAAAGACCGTCCATAGACGAAATAGGGACCAGCTTCTGCTGTTGCGCGAGATGTCCGACCTTCGCAGCCGGAACCTCGACCTCAGTGTACTTCGGCTCATCGATCTGGGTACTACCCAACGGCAACCCATAGCTTTTCCCATTGAGAGCCAGTACGTTCCGCGATTCGTGTGACTTGAAAACATGCGGGTATTTCGGTTCCTGCCGCGTCTGTTCCGGCATCAAAGCCGCATTTTTATGCTCAAAATCCTGCCTGCGGAGCGCCTGCTCTCGTTCAGCCCGTGTCATCAATCCCGAAGCTGAACCGTCCGTCTGCGCTTGCGTATTTTTCGGAGCGGCGTGTAGACTCCCCAGTATCTCCTTCCGATGCGCGATCAACTCGATCACGAACTCCAAATCGTCGAAGCCCACAATTTCAGCGAGCGACATCTGCAACTCGTCATCTCCGCTATCCGTAGCCAGGGAGGCAATTATCTGCTGCGCCGTCTCGTTCGCGTCCCTACCCGGCTTTTGAATCGCAAGGAGCTGGCATCTCTGCTGCAGCCAGGTTTGATCGTATTGCTCGGAGGTGGGAGGGGAAGGCAGGTCGTCAAGTTCGCTGAAGTCTTCGCTTGTGGATTCGTCATCGGAGCTGATAAGGTCCCAGACATCGTCGACCGTTCCAGCGGAGGAGGAGTGTTCGTCTAGATCGAGGTCGAGGTCGCTGCCGTAGGTGAGTTGGTCGGCTGCGGGGTCTTTGCTGAGGTTCAAGTCAGCGATCGCCTGGCGCATAGCGGCCAGTTGGGCCAGCCACTGCGACTCGACGGAGCCTGTTCCATCCATTTTGTAGGCTCTTAAAAGAATACGGCGTTTGGGAGAGGAGGGTCGGGAAATGGTTGAAGTGAGGATGAATTTGAAGCAACACCAAGTCGGAGAATGTGCGGAGATAGGTAGAGTTAAAGTGGGGTCATGTGACCTCATAGATATAGTCACTCTGAGTCACTATGAATTCCACATAAGTGTGACTCGATGTAAGCAGTTGCATAGCTGTCTATCTCTCTTGAGACTCTATCTTCGAATTGTATCATGGTCCTGATTCAGCTATTAGAATTTCACCGCGTATATATATATATATATATATATTCATGTAAGCTGCTGCTTCGGCTTTTAGAAAAAAGACGAAATAGATCCATATCGATTCCAACAAGGTCAATAGTGGCATTCAGATCTTCCATTCGTATCACAAAAAATGATAATGACATCTTACTAACTTGGGGCATTGTCCTTATTGTTGCGTTTTTAGTTCTCAAGCTACGGAGTATGTAAGTGGAACATCGATATAAGGACACCGATAAAAGCTTCAAATTGATAATACACAGCGTTTTTGAAGGACACTCAAAGATTGGTTTTTGCACTGGAAATCTCTCAAGGGCTTACTCACAGCTTGCAATACGCATAGACCGAGTATGAACTAGCCTCTTCGTTTTCCCTCTGATATGCTCGTGCTTAGCCCTACACCACTATAGTAAGTACACGGGATATAGGGTTGAATCTTTGTAGTACAGTCAATCATTTGTTGTGCTAGCATACTAATTGGCCGAAAGTCTTACTAAAGTGCTTGCTCATAGCAACATTGGTGCTTTGTAAGAGACTATACTTTACCAATGAGAGACGCGTTGGCGCAGGCCAAAATGATTCCTTTGATAATAGATAAATAGGATGTAGGAATTGATAATGGACATGCTGGGGTTGCTTAAGCTACCACGAATCCACGAATGCTCAATGCCCCGGGCCTCCAAAGAACAAAGCCTCGTCCGTACTTTTGATCTAGATGCCTTTTCGTAGGAAGTCCTAGGTAGAAGGAGATAGAAAGACCCCAAAGCTGGTAAGAAGGTCCAGAGTTCTGTCTTTCTTTTGTCCTTGCACTGATCACGCTGAAAGCATGGTAGGGGTCTATTTGCACTACCCAGCAGCGAGGATTCAATCTACCAACGGCTGTTCCCATTGTCCGATAGCTTGCACAAATTACCTATGTAGAGACTGCCAAACCTGCTTGCAGTCAGCAGAAGCACCACACTTTGGCTGTTCACCCGGAGACACGACCTGCCCGCCGATACCTGCTGCAGAAGCTGCACCTTGACATCACTGTACTATGCTCCGCAACCTGTAGGATAAGGCTCGGAACCCATCAGCCCATCACTCTACATCCACACATGCCGAGGCCAATAGTCGAAGTACAATTAGATGACGAAGTAGACAGCTGTATCTCACCCCGCTCTGCATGCTGCACTTAAGTCCGGCCTGCTTCCCATGCTCCCGACTCTGAGTCTGTGACCACTCTACGCTCCAGCTTCTTGCAGTAGAAGTAGCCATGGCCGACACCACGAACGGACACCCTCATCTCGAGGACTATACTCCTCCTCCCGAGACAACAGAGAAGCGTAAGCACTCGCATCAAGCCCTATCATCCCAGCACCTTTCCAAGCGCAACTCTAATCCCCAAATACCCAGTCAACTACGCAACCCTAACAACCCTCGACCTCTCTGAATTCGACCATCCAGGCGGGAAAGAGAGACTCGCCGCGCAGCTCAAAGACGCGGCGCACGATATCGGTACCTGACACACCCACCCCACCCTTTACCTTTACCTCACCCTGTTATCCTCAGTCTCACTGATACACAACTCTACAGGCTTCTTCTACATAACAAATTTCGGCCTCACCCAAGCGCAAATAAACCGCCAATTCGCCATCGGCCGCTCCTTCTTCTCCCTCCCTGAATCCCAACGCCTCTCCTACCGCGCCCCGCTCGAAGAAGGAATCTACAACGGCTACCGCCCCCTCGGCTCAATCGAGATCCTCCCCGGGCTAAGAGACAACATCGAGTTCTACAACGTCATGAAGTTCCTCCCGCAATATGAGCGGGAGCATCCTGAGGTCTACAGATCGCACTGGGCTGAGATCGAGGCGTTCCATCGGCACGTGCACGAGAATATCGCATACAAGCTGTTCCAGCTGTTAGCGATAATCCTCGAAATTCCAGAGGACGAGCTGGTGGATGGCCATCTGTACGAGAGCAACTGTGACAGCGGATTGCGGTATATGATGTACCGGGCCCGAAGTGCCGAAGAGAACGCCCGGTTCAAAGAGCTGTATTCGCGTGGGCATACGGATAACGGGACGATGACGTTCGTGTTTCAGCAGCCTGTTGCGGCGCTGCAGGTGCGCAGGGCTGAGGGTGCGGAGTGGGAGTGGTTGAGGATTCCGGAGGGGGTGGCTGCGGTGAATATTGCGGATATGTTGTCGATTTTGTCGAATGGGTGGTTGAAGAGTGGCATTCATCGGGTTGTTGTGCCGCCGGCGGATCAAGCGGGGAGGGACCGGTTGGGATTGCTGTATTTTGTGAGGCCGAGTGATCGGTTGATGTTGAGGACTGTGGAGAGTCCGTTGTTGAAGAGGGAGGGGTACTATAAGGAGGGGGAGAACAATGAGATTGATGTGCCGGCGATTGAGTGGACGAGGGCGAGGATTCGGAAGAATTGGTCCAGGTCGCCGACGGATTTGAATGCGGGAACGCAGTTGGCTGGCTTCTCCGTGAAGCATTTCCATGATTGATTTTGGTCCATTCTAGCTAGAGTTTGGATAGTGATACTGGTAAACAGGGAGTGCTACCAGCTAAAGCCAGCGTCCTCCGCATCTCATTCGTAAGAATCATCACCCCCTCATCAGCGCCAATCCCGGGCTTCGAGAGCAGGAAATCCGGACCCGTCGCCAGCGCAACATGCGCCGTCATGCGTGCGGAGATATCAGTCTCATTCGCCGACCCCCCAAGACAGCATCCGACCCCTCGCTCGCGACAATACAGCACCGCATCAATACTATTGTGGATCGCACCAAGATCAGGCATCTTAACCTGCACGAAGTCCACGGCCCCCGCATCCGCAAACTCCCTCGTGTCCTGCAGCGTGTTGCACCATTCGTCCGCGACAATCTGCACAGGTACGGCCCGTGCGCGCAATCGGCGCCGGAGATCCGCCAGCCGCGCGATCTGGATTTCCTTCGTGGCCGCTATGACTGGTGATTCGATGAGGAGCGCGAATGGGGATGCGGCAGCCTGCAGCTTGGCCAGGAAGGAGACCAGCTTGTCTGCATCGGGGAACAGGTCCCCGGTCGTTCCGTAGACGTCGAAGTGGAGTTTTGGAGTGTAGCCCTTTGGACCTCGCTCTTGGACTCGTCGGGAGACCTTTTCCACAAATTGTAGTAGGGTTCTGCCCTCCGGGCCAAGATCGTGGACGTGGAGGAAGGAGGCGTGTGGGAGAATTGCGACTTGCTTCATGATCATGCGGTCCAGCTGTAGGAAGTCATTCCTATGGCAGGAGGCTAGGATGTCGATGGGCTGTTTGGCGATTGTGGTTCCCCATTCGCGCGCCATGATCTCAGCGGCGGGGCAGTTCTGCACGCATGCCGTGGCCGCGAGCAGCGCCTGCGATAGCCCATATCTGATCGCGGAGTGGAGACGGGTGTGCTGCAGCTCGGGCCAGCCGGAATCGATCCGGACTGAGTTTGCTCGGAAGTGCGTGATGTCGCAATTTAGCAGCCATGGCTGGACCACGGATTGCAGCAGGGGAAGATGCTCGCTGGCGATGAAGAGGGGGTCGCGATTCGCTGCTCCTGAGAAGATGACGTCGACGCAGTCACCTACGGCGACTTGGCCATTGGGGAGATGCAGGAGAATGGAGATCACTTGGCCGGGTTGGACGACTTGGTTGAACCCGGGTGTGCAGGGTGCGATGTTGTCGATTAATGGATCATAGCTTGGACTTTTCCTGACCGCTGCGAGGTCTTTGACGAAGTAGCCGGAGATGCCAGTCACAAATGTAACCTTTGTTGGTTTCATCGTCATTTCTTGATCGAAGATTGTTAGGGTTATGGAGATTATATACCTAACCGAGCGAGGCCACTTAGGTGCCCCGCCGTCAATTCAAGGCTTTTACTATTTGTACAGTGGGCCTTAGCACTTTGTCTAAATGTGTATTGTAGCTAGAAAATAGAGTTGTTTTGGTTCTGGACATTCCAAGGTTCGTGGATCGTCAGGACCTTTCCAGCATCCACCCACTCTCATTCCACCACCACCCCCACCAACATTCATCAACAGGAAACCGTAGACAACTCACACAATAGGAACACCAAAGTTCATCGAGACAGTCTTAGTTTGGGTGTAATTGAACAGCGCCTCCTCGCCGAGCTCCCTTCCAATGCCCGACTGCTTGAAGCCTCCAAACGGCAACTGCCAATGCACGCCGTTGTACTGGTTTACCCAGACAGTCCCCGCCTTGATTTTGTTCGCCATCTCAATGGCGGTTTTTAGGTTCTCGGTATGTATCCCCGCAGCCAATCCGTAAGTCGTGTCATTTGAGACCTCGACGATCTCGTCCACCGTCTCAAACTTGGAGATCACCCCCACAGGCCCGAATATCTCCTCACGTACTATCTCCATGTTGCTTGACACATTGGAAAAGATGGTAGGTTCCATGAAGTATCCTGGACGATTGAGCCGCTTGCCTCCAATCTCGACTTTTGCGCCGACATCTTTGCCCGAGTCGACATAGCTTCGGACATTAGCATCTCTTCCTGATCATGTTCACGGCGGCATAGTTACCCCAGTATACGGTCCAGCTGAGCCTTGGAGACCTGTGCTCCATGCTTAGTCTTTTCATCCTCAGGAGGTCCAATAACCAGCTGCTGAGCAAGATCCTTCAGCTTCTGCACAAAGACATCATAGATGCCCGACTGGACGTAAATCCGACTCCCCGCGCAGCAGTTCTGGCCCATGTTTGAGAAAACTCCATTGTGGATCCATTTCACCGCTTGATCAAGGTTTGCGTCATTGAAAACAATGTTGGGCGATTTTCCTCCCAGCTCCAATGTTACCTTTTTCAGATTCGAGGATGCCGCGTCCTTTAGGATCTTTCGCCCAACAGCTGTCGAGCCTGTAAACGCGATTTTGTCCACATCCATGTGACGAGAGAGTGCGGATCCAGCTATCTCGCCATATCCGGTAATGATGTTGATCACGCCGGGTGGGAAGCCAGCCTGCACGACTAGCTCGGCTGCGACGAGTGCAGATAGCGGTGTTGTCTCTGCTGTTTTGATCACCACTGTGTTTCCGCAGGCGATGGCCGGTCCAATTTTCCATGCCCACATCATCAACGGCTGACAGAGGAGCCAGTGTCAGTATTCATCTCGGTGGAGTGAAAAAGGAGAAAGCTCACAAAGTTCCATGGTATTATCTGACCGCAGACACCGATCTAGAGCATAGGTGGTGAAATTAGCAGCCTGTAAATGTTTGTAGAAGGAAAGTCCCTACCGGTTCACGACGGGTATAGTTGAAGTTCTGAGGGCTCGTATCAATCACGCGCCCTTCAATCTTGTCCGCCCAACCAGCATAGTACCGAAGGCAACCAATAGATTCTCCAATGTCACCCCGGGCGCTATTAATCGGCTTCCCATTGTCCATTGACTCAACAGCGGCAAGTTTCTCCCGAGAGTCTTCCATCAACGTAGCCAGTTTGTAGAGATACTGCGACCGCTCAGTGGGAGTGGTGATTTTCCAAGGGCCGTTGAGAGCCTTGCGGGCGGCTGCTACAGCCTTGTCGACGTCATTCTCGCGGGCTTCGTGGACGGAGCATATTTTCTGTTCAGTCCTTAGAGGGTGGTTAGCATAGCGAGGGCTTGGGGAGAGGGCTGTGCAGTATGGAGATCAACGACTGGCATACGCTGGGTTTATCTGTCTATAAATTAGCCCCGGCTAGAAGTGAGGGAGGGTAGTAGAGACACATACCACGTCAATGGTGCTTGCATTCAATCCCTCGACGAACTCATTGTTGATGAATCTGCTGGATCAGTAGTGTTTCGTCATCTTTGAGTCGGTATCACGTACAGTCCTGTGGGTTGCTGATAGGAGAGACCCGTCGGAGTGGTCAGAGGGATAGGAGTCGTTGTCGCCATGATGGAGCAGATGTCGAGATAGTTGGAGTGAAGATCAGGTGGAATAGAACAGAAAAAGGGATGACAAAGTGCGGGGTCAGATGGGTGATGTTGCTGGTCACCAGTTCTCTCCGCCGTCCACAGTGCTTGTCGAGTACGTTCGAATTTATGCATGCTCATCATATTGCAATCAGGTGTATTCTAGCAACAATTCTCAGCCTCTAGATGATATACACATGTATCCCTTGAAGAAAGATCCAACCTCTCTACTAAGCCTGCGCAGCGTACCCTCTGAAACACTTCTTGGTGAGCCCGTAAATCGAGACTAGGTACGTGCTCGAAGTTGTGCTATCCACGACTGAGTGAGACTAGATTAAACATCCTCAGTATCAATCTTGCAAAACCATGGATGCGACAGGATCTCCGCAGGAGAAGGCCTTTTTGCAGGGTCATATTGCAAAATCCATCGGATAAGCGCCTTCACCTCGCTGGCTTCCTCCTCATCCATTTCCGGCTCTGCCTCATCGAACGACTGCTCCATGGAAGCCGGCTCTAACATAAGCGGTTCCTTCCCTGGGGCAACACCTCCAAGTCGATAATTGAAGAGCTTCCTCTCCGGCGTAAAGTGGTTTGATGAATTCTTCCAATGCTTGAATAGCTCGTCCGGCAGAGCGCCGAGCCGGTCAGTGAGAGCGAGGAGCTGATCGTCATCTGAATACTTGGACCATGGTACGCAGAAGAGTGGCAGGCCGGTTATGAGCTCAAAGATGAGGCAGCCGAAGCTCCAGACGTCGCTCGTGTTGTTGACGGCGCCGGTAAGAACTAGCTCGGGAGTTCGGAGGCCTCGTGGAGTAAGGGGTTTTGCTGGTGGATCTGTGAAGAAATATGCTGCTCATGAAGAGACATATTAGCATAGACTTTTGCTAGAAGACGGAAACAGATGATAGAGGATGGGGGAACTAACCACCGCCCATATCAGATAATTTCACCTTGAAACCTTGGCCGTAGTTTGTAAAGGATGCCAGCGGCTGCGCAACGTGATATCGAGGGGCCCATTTATCTTCTTTTCCATCTAGCCTTTGGACTTGAGCTTGGCCTTCGACATCTTCTTGCTGCCGGAGCGCATCCTCAGACTTCAAGCCAGCTTCATCAAGAGTGAATAGTATATTCCCCGGCTGGAAGTCTCCATGAGCGATACCATTCTCGTGGAGAAATGCAAGAGCCTGCAAGGATTGCTTGAGGATGCTCTTGGCCATCCACAGTGGGTATCGAACCTTCATATAAATATTGCGAGGTTTGAACTGCGGCAACTCTTCGACCATACTATTCGCACTCGGTCCCATGGGCTCAAGTACCAGACATTTGTGGACGCCGTTCGGGCCGCGGTGTTTGAACTCGTCCAGTAGTTGCGTGACATACCGGGCAGCTTGTTCTGGTGCGGCTTTGGCTAGGTGGTGTATGATTTGTAGCTCGGATGTTGATCCTGTGATGTTTGACGTGAGGATCTTGAGGGCGACGAATCTATCGTTTCTGTAAGGAATAAGTCATTATAGTCCACGGTATCAGAGATAGGCAACATAGAATGAACTTACTTCAGGTCATGCGCAAGCCAAACTATTGAGTAGGACCCCTCCCCAAGCTTCCGGAGGACTTTGTACTGGCCATCGTTGAAGAGGTCGCCGAGGTCGACGGGATGATAACCACCTGGATGATAGCCCTCTACCCACTCACAAGGTAGCGTAATATTTTTGAACCTCCTCTGGTTATCTGTCAAGCCCATCGATGGCGGAGTGGAAGGAGGCGAGATGCTCATTGCTGTGATGAATACACGCGTCTAAAAGGTGTTGAGTGGGATGCTATGAAATACAGGTCTGTGATCAATAAACTAGATGGTTAATATAGCCCCAGAAGGTTGAGAGGTGAGAGCTAGATAGAGACTGTTGTGGTTGTGGCACGCGCAGACGCCAGGTGTAAGGCTGCTTTCTTTCAGGGCTGTCAGTGGGTTGCATGGGGCGACGATGGTTTTGATTGGGCTACAGGACAGCAGTGCATGAAAGAACTTACATAGCCAATAGGCACGGCTGCCACTACACCTTTCTGTCTATTGCTAATATTGGCAAGCATACTCCATCTCTAGTTTCGTTATGTGTTCTGCGAGGTTGGAATATCAGCTGTCCAACCCAGGATCCGGAGGTATCTTGATTAAGAAGATACTTGGGATGAAAATATCAATTGTTTCTAACACTATCCATTCTTACAGGCTTTAAGCATAACCAATGTCTTCCTCAGTTCCTTTCCATATTCTCAACACCAACCTTCTCCCAGTACCTCAGCACACTCTCAGCCTGGTCTTCCAGACAAACAAGCTGGTTCTCCAAGGTCCTGTGATTAATGCCATTCTCCCGCAAAACCCTCACGAATGCATCATGAATGACCACCCGCTCCTTCCAACTCCAAGTTGACAACTCCCTCGTTCTCTCTTCCTCTTCCTCTGACAAATGCCCCCGCGGCGGACAAACAATCACCGCCGACACCATCATCCGCTCCCTCAAGACCCTCCACTGCTCTAACCCCTCAAGCATCGGACGTCCACCAAGCGATGGCGGTGTATAGCAGAGGGTGTAAACAATGGGATCCGCGCCAGATCGCCAAGTGATGACCGTCATATTCTGCTGGGGCTCTTTGGTTTCCAGGGCGTACTGGGCCTTGAGGATGGCCTCCTGGGCTACGAGTGCCGTTGCTGGGTTGAGTCTGAACCATGAATCGCAAGACTCTTCCGCGGATATGACGTCTGGGAGCACGTCCGGAAGGGCACGGATTGGCATGTTGGGGTGCCGTTCTTTCCAAGCTTGGTGGATGGCGCCGAAGAGTTTTCGTTTTACAGTCCAGGGGCCGCCGAGTATATAGATTGAGGGTATGGTAGGTATAAAAGTTTCCATGATGTTTGCAACTGGATGTTGTGGTTTCTGGATGTCTGTTCTCGGTTAGAGCACAACTGTGGTAGGGTACTATACAGAGCATGTGGCGATGGACTCAACCGACGCACCTGTGTGATATATCTGTCTAAGAACTCAAAGAATAACTGTAAGATTGATTGTAGTAGAGCTAGAGAGGAGTGGACGGATGGTTTGGTTTGTGAAGTCGTCCATTGATTGCTGTTTACTGAGAGGGAAACCGCGACTGACATCCTACTACAGCACGCCTTCTCTGGTATGAACAGAACAGCCTCTTCGCTTATCTGAATACCCTTGAATTCGAAGCTCCCAACATCTGGATCAGTATGCCACCGGCTTCGTGATACTAGGCTGCCATCCAATCGCCCGCTCAAACCCATTCTTCCCATCTCTGAAATCCGCAAAAGCCTGATAAACCTCCTCTTCACTCGTACACACAAACGGCCCGTAATGCACAATCCGCTGATCCAACGGCTCTCCAGCTAACAGCAAGACCCTCGCCCCCTCTCCACCCTCCGGAACCGAAACCTCAACATGCGTCCCAGCAACATCAAAAATAACATTCTCGTACTGCCTCACAGTAACCCCGGAATCCTCCTCTCCGGATTGAAAGCTCGCAGAACCTTCTAGCACATACACAAACGAATTCCAGCCCACAGGCAAGGGTTGCTTAACACGACCCCCAGACCGCACGGTAATATCCAGGTACCAGATCGGCGTGTAGGTAAGGTCGTTCGAGGATTCAACGCCATGCGACTGTCCCGAGATCACTGCAATCGACACCCGCCCATCATCGACTTCCACCCGGGGTGTTTCCGTTCTATGGAGGTATCGATACCGCGGCTCCACGTACTTGAGTTCCTTCGGTAAGTCGACCCAGATCTGTATTGCCATTCCGTCCCCGTCGGGACTCTCGCGTGGCATCTCCGCGTGCATGATCCCGCGGCCGGCTGTCATGAATTGCAAATCACCTGCTTGCAGGGTGCCCCGGTGGCCAGTGAAGTCTTCATGCTCGAGGCTTCCGCGGAGGACATAGGTGACTGTTTCCTGTCCGCGGTGGGGGTGCTCTGGGAAACCGGCGTCGGGGCCGACGGTGGCGTGGTCGAAGAGGAGGAATGGGGTGAAGTTTTGCAGTCGAGGGGTTCCGATGGAGCGGCGGACGAGGGCGCCGACGCCTTCTTTTGTTTCTATGGATTGGAAGACTTGCTGGATTTTGCGTGGGGTTGTCATTTTGGTTGTGGGGTGACGATCAGGTTCAAGATAATCTGCTGCGTGTGGGGGAGCGACAGTGATCATATTTATGGAATACTATCCTTACGATTTGTTAGCGACAGGGCTGAATTATCAAGGCTTAGCAAGCCGGTTGAGGCTGGTTCGTAAACAATTTGGCATGCACTAGCTTGCTTGGAAATGCCTTCTAGGGCAATGCGCCTGCTCGCCGAGATTCGGCGGCTCTCAAGATCCTACTGGTTTGCCCTACAACGTGCCATTCGACACCCCCCTCTGCTGGACCCTTCCTTCAAATGGCGTGGAGAGAGAAGAGAATGGCTTACGCAGTACTCTATGATAGTGCAAATGCAATGGATCCACTATAGTCATTTGGTCATGCCTGAGACATCAGCATTCTCAACCTCTTCCCCCTAAGCCCCAACTCAGATCCTAGCAATGGCTAAGATAACTACATATACCCCGTCTCACGACACCATTCCCCTTCTCAATCCAACAAATACTCCCCCGGGACCTCCGGCCACACATCAACCCCATCCAGCACAACCAAATTCATCCCCCCACTCATATGAACCTGGATATGGCAATGCACCACCCAAGCCCCCGGATTCCCACTCCAATATCTTACAGCCGTCCACGAAGGCCCCGTAATCGTCGGCAGCGTTACAACCGTATCCATAATTGGTGGGTTCTCGAGATTGAAACTCTCGGGAATATCCTGCATTGCGTCTGCGACGGAAGACCATTCCCATGCTCCTTCTCCTTGCCCGATGAGGAACATCTTATTTGAGTGTTTGTGGATTGGGTGTTCTGGTTGCGCGAGAGTTGTGGAGTGGAAGATTAGGTCTGTCCAGGTGTTGTTTTTGGTTGCGATGGTGAGGTTTGCGAAGTGCGGGTTAGCGAGGGAGGTGGATGGGGGAGAGAAGAGGAGCGGGTGGTCTTCTTCGAGAGTGAGCGGGAAGGAGGTGTTACCCAGTGTCCACATGTAGGAGGAGTTGAAGCGGTCGAGGGTGAGGATGAAGGTTTGGTTGACGGTTTGGGCGGGCTTTTCGACGGGGAAGGGGATTAGGGTTGTTTCATCGAGGGACACGGGGCGTGCGGTCTCGTTCTTGCTGGTGAGGTTGTTTGCATGAGGCAAAGGGCGAGATGGATAGACTGGTCGGCTGTAGGTCATGACTGCTGTGGTGTTCAAGACCTGGCTGAGGGCCATTAACGTCGATCGGACGGTATAGTTCCCAGGGGTCTTGTCGAGTTTCATGAGGACCGAAAAGCGTCGTCCGGGGGTGATTTTGAGAGAATCTACGAGCACGGGTTCGATGTATCGACCGTCCACTGCGTATACGTACATCAGATGTTGGTCAATTGAGAAGCTGACGGTTGAGACTCCGGCGGCATTGATGAGGTCCCAGCTCTTATATAAGGCTGCAGCATCCACGGTGAGAACCTCCGACGGCCCATCTGACGGTTTGCAGCCCCAGAACAAGGAGTCGGGAACGGCCGCCAAATTGTGGTTGGTATAAGAGCCTTGAAAGAACGAAAGGGTGGGGGGCAAGCATCTACATATGTCAGCCGTGAGATTGAGAGACAGAACAGGCGTTGCGGTTTACGTACCCTATATCGGTCAACTCCGATCCATTCAGCGCGAGCTTCTGGTCTTCACTGGCAAGCTCGTTGAGTTGTTCCTTCGATGGACATGAAACAGCGCCCTTTCCGTTTATCATGAGTGCGTTGTTGCAAAATGCGTCGAGGCCAGTCTCTTCCTCAGCATTCCATACTTCTTCTGAGGTCAAGCGGCGGAAGTCTGATAAAAGAATCGGGCTGGTATTTCTCTCCGCAGCCATCATTGCCGCAAGGTGAACAGGATCCCTAGTCACCATTGCAAAAGGACGCTCCACAGACGCCTTGGGGTGTATGCGAATCGGCCCATAAAGGCCATCCTCCATGTGCCCTCGCTGGTGTGCATGATAAAAGTAGCTCCCTGACTCGGTCGCCGTCCATCTGTATGTGAAATTCTCTCCAGGGTGGATTCCACGCTGCGAGACTCCAGGAACGCCGTCGGACCAGGGGGTTCCTAGTTGTTCGATCCCTGCGCGATATTAGTTGGGCTGCAAGAACGGAAGAGTGAGTTAACGCACCGTGAAAGTGCACTGTAATTGAGTATGGTAGTTCGTTTGATACGTGGAATTCCACATCCTCTCCATGACAGAGCTCTAGCGCTGGCCCTGGGAACTGACCGTTCATCAAGATCCCTTTCCGTTGGAGCCCATCTGGACCGATATCGCCTTCAGTCAGAACTAGTTCGAAGAGTACAGGCGAGAAACTGCTGACTGAATCATGGCAAGCCCAGAGTTCGGAAACCTGGGCAAGGGCAGTGGATATCTGGAGTGCACCGAATAAGGGCAAAAGAAAACGGTACGCCATTTGCACGACCGGTAACGCGGAGTCGTTGCGTAGTGTCAGTCACCTCGAGGGATCATAAGCTCTCTAGCCATCCTGTTCAGCGGGCGTTCTTCGTGCTTAAATAATATTGCTCAAGACCCCTCCTAGAAGGGGATTGATCTCAGGATCCTCCTGGCGCCCCACCAGTTTAGAATCGAACATACCCACTCGAAGTGGAGGTGAAGTCCGTGGCTGGGGGCTTGTCAACTTGAGCAATCAGGCGGTTCTGGAATGCAAGCTCGAGCCCACGTCGTCCGGTACGGCACGGAAGTAACCATGAACCATCTTGCGTCCATCGCGCATGTTCCGATTGAAAGTGGACGAGTCTGATCTAGTGAACCGTGAACGCCCCTTGACAGGATTGCAGATCATTACAACTACATCGTTCGAGGCTTCGAGCAATCGAGCGAGATGTGGGTCCACCGACTCTATTGGGGATCGCAGATCATCGATCGACGCAGCAATACCATAAATGGTAAAAGTTCGCAGCCATCCAAGCAAATTTGTCATTGCGTCGATCCCAGCCAGGGAGGGCTGGTAAGCAGCGAACTGGAATAACTCTAGACTCTTTTCCTGAATTTTTATCAGGCTCTATCAGGATGGGGATGACTCCTCGGGAGGAGATTCCACCACAGCTCTGTATAGAAGCTGTCTAGCAGACTCCAGCAAGCTACCTACAATCGATCGACACTAGCGGTCAGCATATGCCAAAGCAACTACGATGGACCAATTGCCCGGTACTCCAGCTCCAGCCCTAGCATCTTGATTACCATGTACTACGTAACTCTGAATAGCTTCATCACTGATTGATTTCATAGATCTTGTCGAATCACTACCGGTACTGCTCCGAAATCTCGAAAAACACTTCACCACACGCACCTTTACACCGTACTAATGAAGCCTCCGAACAAAGAATCAACATCATGGAAATGCGTATTACATACGTACCTCTGATAAATACCGGCAAATTGCCAGAAGTCAAAGCACCTCTCGCATGCTCCTCTCCTCTCGTTAAGCTGTCCAACATGCGCCATAAGCATTACAATAACCATGACAAAGCTGTCTGACAGGGATCCCGAAGCAAGGGCCTCCCTCTGACCTCTGAGTAATTGACAGGGCGTGTCAATTGCATAACCTTACTAAGATTACCAAGCTCCAGCCTTCGCCGAAGGCCCGAAAAGTATTGTTCATTCCCTTTCTCTGGTATGTCATACGAGTCTGCCGGCGTCGCCCGGCGAGTCTAGGGCTATTACATATTCCTTCTTCCCACCTGGCACCTGGTCATCTTCCCGGGGGCTTAGAAGTAGTCAGCTCTCCTTAGTTTACAAGCTTAAGGCTAACTCTATTTTTGTGGGCCTAGGTGCTCAGTAGATGTATGTTTCAGCGCTAATGGTGCTCTGTTCATGAGTTATGAGAAAGGCTTGGTCGGGGATGAGCGGTCTGTGGCAGCTAGACTGGCCCAGGCTCATGTTACATCATCTCTGTTGAGGCGGGCTGCATGGTATTTGAATATTTGGCAATTATCTGGAGTTAGAGGAATGTAAGATCAACCCTAGAAGAGGGCTACTTTGGGTGTGCAGCAGGCTCCCCAGGAGCTAGTTTTAGATCTTCATTAGAAAGCCTATCAATTCCATATTGGAAGTGGCTGTTCCATCCTTGTTCTCAAACTGCTGACATGGAGCTGCTCTTCTATATAGTTCCATTCAGTGCTTTAGTTTATGCTGGTCGATGGAAACCAAATCCGTTTCTTTCAAGCTTGTGGCAATGTTTTTTGGTGAGAGCAAAAGATGTATGAAAGCAACTCTCTAGAGAGTTGCCAATATACACTGCTAATAACCAGCATCTACTTCATTTCTATGATGGCTTCACCCTCCAATCTCCCCATCCACCCACTCCACAATCAACCGGACCACATCCCTAATCTGTTCCTTGGTGTTATTCGCATGAATCATAAGGCGAATCCGGTCCATACCCTTTGGTACCAGCGGCGAGTGAACCACATTCGTGAAGTATCGATGATCCGCCAACCTATCTGCCAATACCCCGACCTTCTCGCAGTCAGTTGTTATGAGACCAACAATTGGAGACAAAAACGGTTGGCGCTCCCATGTTTCTTCCATAGGCATGTATATCACGTTTTTGCGGCGCGCGAGAGACCATGTTTTACTGGTTGTGAGAAGGTGATAGAAGGTGTGGATGTTTTGTTGGAGAGCATGGCGGCGCTGAAGGTGCAGGGATAAATTAGCATGTTAACACAGTTCAGTGTGCTCACTAGCAGACTAGAATGGTACCTTACTCGTTCGCCTTCCTTACTGGCCAAGATCTCATAGCCTACTCGCACGGCACATACAGTCAGGGATGTCAGTGCGGTGGTGAAGATGACTTCTCGCACGTAGTTGATGAGCGTCTGCTTGACGACGTCTCTGCAGAGCACGGCCGCTGTGCATATATCCCACCATCAGTATACATGCTCATCCCATCGATTAACTTCTCCCCTGCACTTGCACCGCTCCATAGACCATCTCACCTCCCGTAAACCCCAGCCCCTCCCCACACGTCGCAAGCCGGATCGGAAACTCATCTTCGAGTCCATAGTGACAGACAAGGCCCGACCCATTCGGCCCAACCAGCCCATTTGAGTGTGCCTCATCAAAACAAAGCAGGTAATTGCCTCCCGGCATGACCTCCCTCGAAGCCCTAACAACCTCCTCAATCGGCAACAGGTCCCCATCCATGCTATAGAACGACTCCAGCGCAACGAAAACGTGGTTCTCCCTCTTTGCGATGCTCTTGTTCTCCTCTTTGATCTTCCCAAGACACCGCCGCAGATCCCCTACGTCGCTGTGCCGGAACATCACCGTCTCGGCGCGACACTTCCGCATCCCGTCGTGGATGCTCGCATGCACATATTGGTCATGCAGAACAAAGTCCCCCGGTAAGGGCAAGCTAGACCGGATGGCGACATTCGCATCGAACCCGGAGTTAAAGAACATTGCTGTTTCCGACCTGTGGAAGGCAGCGAGATAGTTCTCGATTCCTATTAGGTAGTCCTGAGTGCCGTCGAGGCTGCGCGCGGATCTGCTGCCGACTATGAAGTCTGGGTGAGTGTTTATTTGGTGCATGAACCCCTCTGTTAGCAGGCGGGAGGAGGAGAGCGACAGGGTGTCGTTGGAGCTGAAGTCGATCATGTCTGCTTTTGTAGTTTCAGAGGGTGGGTTGATGAGGCGGGCTTCTCTGCGTCGGCTGTCGAGCTTCTCCTTTAGCTTTTGGTAGAATCTTTCCATGGTGTGACTGTTGGGTTGGGCTTGTGAGGCTACAGGGGTCAACGCGGGGTTTGGTTACAAATGATGGCCTTTATGTTTCGGATTTTGGGTGGAAATCAAATCAGCTGGCGTTCTAGTCGGCGCATTGGTGTTGTCGATCGAATGCTCTTATGGTATTGTGCATAGATGATGCAATGCCTCGGTCTCGCTACCGGTTGCGCCGTGGGCGCGATCCATACTAGCACTCGACTTGCAGTGCCAACTACCTCGAACCACTCTCGTTTGGTCCGAGGTACACTGGAGCCGTGGGTACGGGCTGTTTGTTGAGACTATCATCCACTTAAAGTGTACCGTGGCTTCAGAAGCTACCGGATGCTAACGTTAAGTTCATTGGTATTGAAAGTGCTAAGATTGGAGCAAACATGGGGCAAATCCGCCTCATCACTATGATGGCTGAATTTGTCTCCGTAAGCTCTCATGCATCATGATGCGATGGGTTCTCACACTCTCCAGGTCTCCAGGGCAGCTAATAGTAGCCTCTAGGTGAGATACGAAGTTTGAGTGCCTGTGGCTTTTCTCCCTTTATTGTCAGATATATGCCAGTACCTCTCGGTTCAAGTACTTTGTTGTTATCTCTGCCACTTAAACCTAGAACAAGGCCCTCCATACCTAATCAGCAGATGACGCAGCGGATCACTATGGAGAGTCTGGTATATGATCAATGTGTCAAACATCCCAACGACCCAGCCATCATCACCCAAACCCTCACCCTAACATACTCCTCGCTGCTCACCAAATCACTAAACCTACAATCTGCCATCTGCAAACCGCACAGCAAACTCCCCCCCCCACGAGCCCGTAGGGATCATACTCGGCCCCGGAATCGAGCAAATCATCTCCCAATTCGCCGTCCTCCTCGCCGGCGGCACCTGCGTCCCCCTCGAACCCTCCCTCCCCGAAACCCGCATCACAGACCTCCTCCACGACATCGACACAAAGAAGATCATCATCGAAAAGGGCAGCTCATACCAGAGCAAGGACTTCGAACACGTGTACGTTGGGGAAACAGAGCCCCAGGAAAGCCAACCCAGCACAGAGGCGCCCTCAGACCTAAGCAAAAGAGCCAAACCCACAACCACCAGACGCACCCACATCCTCTTTACATCTGGGTCAACAGGAAAGCCTAAACCCGTGCAGATCACCTCCGCTGCGATCATCCACCTTGCCACCAGGACCCCTGCAACGCCGCTCCGCCGCGCCGACCGCGTCGCAGAGTTCAATAACCCGGGCTTCGATCTTAGTCTCTTCGAGATATGGGCTACGCTGCTTGCCGGCGCGACGATCGTTCCGATCCCCAAGCGTGTGGTGACGGACGTGAAGCAACTAGAGGCGTTCCTGCACGATGCCAGGAACCAGGTCTCTGTGATGTTTATTACGGCGGCGCTGATCGAGGTCCTTGTCTCTGTTGCGCCGAGTGTGTTCAGGGGCTTGAGGCATGTTCTTAGTGGTGGGGATGTGGCACCGGTGAAAGCTATGAGGACTGTGCTGGATCGGGGGCCGCCGGGGAGATTGTGGAATACTTATGGGTCTACGGAGTGTGTGACTCTGACTACCATGCGGGAGGTTACGGGGGAGGAGGTTACGGGGGAGGAGGTTACGGGGGAGGAGGTTACGGGGGAGGAGGTTACGGGGGAGGAGGTGGAGCGAGGGAGGATAGGGATTGGGAGCCCGTTGGGTGATATGGAGGTTTATCTTGTTGAGTCCGAAAATGAGGATGGGGATGGGCTAAGGGTTGTTACTGCGAGTGGGGAGGTAGGGGAGATTTGCATTGCAGGGCCGCAACAGACGCCTGGGTATCTCAACGAGCAGGGCAAGAATCAACAGTCCTTTGTTACGTTGGAGAGGAGCAGGCTCAGGGATTGTTCAAGGGATGGTGGAGAGAGGGTCCGGCTTTATCGCACGGGGGATCTTGCTGAATGGAGGGCTGGCGGTACAGAGCTGGACTTTGTGGGCCGCATTGATAACCAGGTCAAACATAAAGGGTTTCGAGTGCATTTGGGGGAGATTGAAAAGACCCTGTTGACCCACGAGCAGGTCAAGTCGGCGGTTGTTGTGCAGCGGCCATCGTCATCGCCTCTGGGGCAGGCTGCTCTTGTTGCGTTCATGATCCCAGAGACAAATGTCTCTGTGGATGTCAGCCAGGTGAACGAGATGCTTGCAGAAAGCCTACCGTCGCATATGGTTCCGTCCGAGTTTATAGTCAAGGATGAATTCCCGCTGACCCTAAATGGCAAATTTGATCGCAAGGAACTTCTCAACCAACATGTGGCTGCTCGAGATGACCCAAAACGGAGCGAAGACACCTCTCCGGCAGAGGGGAAAAGTAATACGAACGCAAAGTCCGAGATCAAGAACCTCTGGAAGGAGATTCTGAACGCCCCCAGTATTGAGGATGATGCAGATTTCCTCGCCCTTGGAGCCACCTCGCTACAGTCTGCAAAGCTAATTACCTCGATCCGTAAGCGGCTCAACGTGCTCATCTCAATGCAGGATCTATACAAGAACTCGTCTCTGTAGGATCTCCTCCAGCTAATCGACAAATACAAGACCTCCAAGACCGAAGATATAGTTGACGACTCAGAAACCTGGACTCGCGACATGGATCTTGTGAATGATATTGACGTAGCCTCGGAAATAGAATCCCATCCGATTCCAGAATGGCAAGGTGAGGATGAGGGCCGCGTGTTCACCACCGGCGTCACTGGCTTTGTCGGCGCCTTTTTTCTAAGCCATCTCCTACACAACCCCAGGGTAAAACAAGTCGCATGTCTCTCCCACGCAAAAGGTTCGTCGCCCGCTCTCCAGCGAATCCAGGAAGCACTAGAGCGATACGACATCTGGCCTGATGACCCCAAACTCACCAACAAGATCGTTCCCCTCGAGGGCGACATCGCAGCCGACAAATTCGACATCGGAGACCAATTTACCTGGCTGAGCACCTGGGCCAGCGCCATCTTCCACCTCGGCGCCAAAGTCAACTTCACCGAAACCTACGACCAGCACTTCTCAGCTAACGTCATCGGCACCCGCAACATCCTCGCGTTGGCCGCCGCAGGAAGACCAAAACCCCTGTTCTACATGTCCACCATCGACGTCTGGGGTGGGCCGGCGCAATATGTCCTGGGGACAGAGAAGCTCTATGAAGAAGACCCCTTAGAGCCACATGTCCAGAGCGTGCGGTTCGACCTGGGGTATGCGCAGAGCCAGTATACCGCCGAAGGCATGGTCCGGCGCATGCGAGCTAAGGGTCTCCCAATCATCATCTTCCGGCCGGGATTCATAGTCGGCCATTCCGAGACCGGGTCGAGCAATCCGGACGACTTCATGTCAAGGCTTATCGCGGGCTGTATCCAGATGGGGAAAGTGGCCGCGGCTCGTCCAGTGCTTCGAGTACGTCTGTGTGGACTATATCGTTGAGGCTGCAATGCATATTGCCTCTTCGAATAAAAACCTCGGTCGGTCTTACCATCTTCTCTCTCCGGATCGGGCAATTTCGATGACTATGGAAGGGACCTATGGGCTTATCAACGAGGCCGGGTACGGGCCTCTGGAGTCTATTGATTACTGGGAGTGGACTGAGCAGGCGTCTGAGAAGCAGAGGCCCGAGGTGGGCCGATAGCGCCCTTGATGCCTATGGTAGAGGAAAGGGTTCGCGGTGGTGAGACCAGATGGCAGGTTAGCCAGCACACGCCCTTGTATGACTCGTCGAATGCCCTGGGTGCGATCCGGGATCGGCCTGATATTAGGTACAAACCGCTAGATGCGCAGATCTTGAAGCGGTTCATTGAGTTCTGGAATCGGAAGGGGTTCTACGATCTCAAGTCACGCGCTGCATAGGTAGTTGGGCTCACGGTGATGTACATAGAGAGATTCAGCGTAGACACCATATATGCTATGTCACTCACGGAATGGTGTAGGTCTTAGCAAAAGGAAACCGAAGTCATCTAGATCCTTAGTATTGTGGAGTCTCTGAGGTTCATCTTGAAAGGAACATCGGATCCTGGGAAACATGTTGAAATACTCCCCTAATGCCAAACCAGGATCTTTGATCCAAGAACATGCAGTGAGAGGCTCATCCCGTCACTACAATAACACTCAAACCCTCGCATTCTCTTTCCCTTCAAGTGCCTCATTAACCCTCTCCCAAGACCTCCAGCCCCTCTCCGCCGCATCCTCAACCTTATACGCCTCATCCCTCATCCTCCGATCAAAAATCTCCATACTAATCCACCCCTTGAACCCCTTCTCCACAACCCAAGCCCTCACAACATCCACAACAGGCGTATAACCCCCAAACTCACTCTCCAGCGGAAACGGCCTCGCATGCCTCGACCATGTAAACTCCGGCGCTTCCCCTTCAAGAAACCAAGGATGATTCTCCGAAAACGGCGGGTCAAACCTCTCTGCATCCGAGAGCTGAACGTAAAAGATCTTCTCAAGCGGAATCCCCTCAATAGATCGAGAAAGAGACGAAGCAAGCTTCTCCGGCCCGTCGGGGTAAACACCAGACGGAGCAAACGGACTCGCCCAGAGCTTCGTAATCTCATGGAACGTATCGAGACAAAGCCCGAAATTGTCCCTGTCTACTTTCTGCACGAGTGCAAGGGCTTCCTCCCACGTTGAACAATACACGCCCCAAGACAACGGCTCATATGCGATCGAGATAACTGGTGACAAAGATGCAGCGAGATCAGAGAGCTGCTGCATCTCTGAGACGATCACGCTTTCGTCGCCGGTGCTCTCGTTTGCGTTATACTGCGATGGGATCTGGAGGTAGCTTGCGCCTAGGATGCGCGCGAGATCGAGCCATTGGCTTGCGAGAGCGAGACGGTCGCCAATTGGGGAGGACGTTGAGCCTTCGAAGTTTTCGAAGGGCGCGAGGGAGATGATTGCCACACCGAGGTCATCGGCGAGTTGCCGAATCTGTTTCGCGCCTGTGATTATGCTGATGTTGTTTGAGATGCTGTAGCGGGAGAGGTCGGCGTAGATGATTTCGAAACCTTGGAAGCCTTTGGGGGCGGCGGCTTGGATCTTTTGGTCGAGGGTATGGGTGGGTGATTGGCCGAGGCAGGAGGTGCCGATAGCAATGGGGTTTGATAGTGTGGGCATGGTCGATAAGATTTGTCAACGACAATATTGAGGAGTTGAGGATGGTTTGATGGAGGAATAGATATGCCTCCAGTCCAGACTGGGGTCCCCGCGTCTCTAGTAGTATACTTAGCACCAACCACCAGCCACGGAAATCAGTTTCCATAGGTATTAGGTAGTCCCGGACATATACACATGATCTTCTCGTAAATCGATCCGAAGTCCCGTTTTAACCATATTTAATCCAATGTGCCACGCTTAAATGCTATACATCCGGAACTATCTGCGAAGCCCTCTACCTAGTATTAGTTGGTTACCCCTCACTGCCCCTCCTCCGGCTTCGCCAACCTAACCAACGCCTCCCCCTCCACCATCATCTTCAACCACTCATCCATAGCCTTCGCGCCCACCTGCTTATAGAACTCAATACTGGGCGTATTCCACGTAAGCACACTCCACTCCAGCCTCCGCCCCTTGACCTCCACAACCTTCGCCGCAAGCCACTTCAGCAGCTTAAACCCGTACCCGTTGCCCCTCGCCTCCGGCTGGACATACAGATCCTCGAGGTAGATTCCCGGCGCCGCGCGCCATGTGCTGTAGTTGTAGAAGTACAGCGCCATGCCGACGGGGATCGGGGTGGGGTTTTCGGGCGTTGGCGGTGGGGTTATGAGTGCTGTGTAGACGGAGCCGCGCTTGGGGGGTTCGGAGGGGAAGGAGAGTGTGGAGAGGAGCGAGGATTCGGTTGCTTCGACTTCGTGCAGGGCTTTCTCGTAGGAGGCGAGCTCGCGGATGAATTGGAGGATTAGGGGGACGTCTGGGGGGGGTGTTAGCTAGCTGGGCTTGAGGGTGCGGGGAGGTGCGGAGGGGAGGAGGGGAGGAGGGGAGGAGGGGAGGGAAGGGGAAGTACCCTCTGCGGTTGCGAGGCGGATTGTGGGTTGGGCGGACATGATTGCTGTATTATTTTGGAAGGAATATGGGATTGGGGGGAGACGTGTGGAATTGAGTCGCGAGGAGGAAGGTCGTGAGAATTTATGGTGAACCGTTGAGAAAAAAGTCCGCCCTGTGACATGCGGATGATCCACATTCCATTCCCCGGAGTATGGACCTACGTATGTGGTACATTGAAATAGCTTAGCTTACAGCTGTCCATCTATCTTGATATAGACTCGATCATTGTATAAATATAAGACAGTAGAAGAAGTATGTACCCTAAATCTATAGTGCCGCCATCGCTACAATACAACACCTATTTGGAGGTTATAGCTGCCATCCACTTTTGCTCGTCCGTCCTACACGAGTCAGTCAATGGGATAGTGAGTAAAAGAAAGTGCCGGATTGCTTACCGATCAAAGTGCAGAAGCATTCCCAACACCGGGATGAGTTGCTTCTGGTAATTCTTGTCCTTCTGCTCCAAGAACTGGAGGAGCACGTTCTTCAGATAGATGTAGTCAATACCGCCAGTAGGTGTGTCGCTTCTTTGCGTGGATGGACTGCGCGTCTTGGAGACAGGAGAAGTCACCCCTCCTCTTTGTGGACCAGAATCGATCGATGATCGTGATGATGGCGGAGCAGCGCCGAAGCGATTGTCTTCGGGGAGCAAACTTGACTTGCGCATCTTCTCCAATCGGGAATTGGTTTGCTCGACCGAACGACGTAGTTCGGCCTTCTCCTTCTCGAGGTCGCGGACCTGCTTCTCACTCTCATCAAGAGCTTCGCGCAAACGAGCCATAGCCTGCTGCACGTCATTGAGCTCTTGGGTTGCTGTCTCAGTTTGCGCCTCGAGTTGGTCTCGTCGCCGCTTCCAGTCCTTCTGTGAGTGCTCTAGTTCTTCTTTGTCTTCTTCTGCGCTGCGCAAGGACTTCTCCAACTCTCGAAGTTTGGTTTTGAGCTCCTCCAGTTCACGGGCCCGACGACGCCCTTGAGCACTGGCTTCGTCTTCGGCTCGGTCACGTTCTTCGATGGCGGTTTCCATTCGCTCCTTGAAATCGCGGGTCTTGGCCTCGGCACGACCCTCGATGTCGTTGAGGAGGCGTCTCATGGTTTCGCCCTCACGAGTCCGTTCACTCAGTAGGCGGTGGGCATCTGCGAGCTCCTCTTCCAAGCTCTCGCATCGTTCGCGAGCCTCTTTCATCTGCATGCCCAGCTCGGAAGCCTGGTCGCGCATGCTGTTCATGAGGCTTTGTGCGCTCGCATGTTGCGCAGTCTTCAGCTGCATCTCCTCGCGCAGTCCCTCAAGATCTTTCTTGAGTTGCTCGGTTTGCTGCTCATACTCCCGGAGTCGTGAACGCGCTGTCTTAAGCTCGTCCTGGACGTTCGTCAGATCCGACATGACCTTTTGCCGGCCCTCGATAGCTTCCTGCTTCCTGCTCTCTGAATAGCGTAGATCTGACTGGGCAACTGTCAGGCTCTCTTCCGCTTTCAGTCGGCTATCCAACTCTTGCTTGATCTTCTTGTTCAGAGTCTTTACTTCTGTTTCCCGATCTGAGATCGAGGTTTTGAGCGTCTTCAACTCCGCCTGCAGGTCATCGTGTTTTCCTTCAAGTGTCCTTAATTCGGACGTCTTACTCTTCAGCTCCTCTTTGGTTGTCTTGAGTTCTGCACTTTCGGCCCTCAGATTCTTAAGCTCGGGCTGGATCTTTTGGATTTTCTCTCGTAATTCGGTGATATCCTTAAACCGCGTTGTTGCCAGCTGCTGCGCGGCAGAAAGTTCTGTTTCAATTGTCGTAAATTTCACCTTCAAATTCTCGTATTCGCCCTTGAGGTCGTTATGGGCCTTCTCAGAGTCCGCCGATTTGGACTCGTTGTTTGCGCGAAGATCAGTGATTTCGCTCTCCAGCTTAGCAATCGTCCCTTCTAGGGCAGTCTTCTCGGCTGTTAACTCCTTAATCTTGTCCTTGGCCTCAACGTGGTCTTGACCGAGGCCAAGAAGGTCGTCGCGCAATGACTCAATCTCCTCCTTCAACGTCTCCTCGCCCTTCAATTTGGAATCTAGGCGGTCAATGGCTTGTTCCTTCTCTTTGAGTTGCTGCGCCAGGTCCTCAATCTTCTTCTCGAGCTCCTTTACGGTTGCGCTTAGATCCGTTGCCTGTGACGCTGGTTGATCAGCAGGCGGTGGGGTTTCTGTTGCAGGAGCTGCTGCTGTCTTGGTATCTTCCCCAGCTTTGCCACCCTTCTTCTTCTTGTTTTTCTTCTTCTTTCCAGCTCCGGCTGTCGCAGTACCACTGGCAGGCGGTTGCGCAGGCTCGGGCTCGGTAGTCGCTGTCTCTACGTTCTGCGACGGAGCGAGGGTTTGGCGAAGCTCTTCAAAGTCGGCATCCTGGCCATTCGTGACCTTCTCCTTTGCGTCCTGCCACTTCGCATTGCCTTCCAAACCTTCATCAAGGAAGTCAACAACCTTTTTCAGCTTGCCAAATTCCTCTGTTTTCTGCTCCACGTCATCCTTCAGGCTGGACATTGTCTCCTGCGTGTCCTTAAGCTGGGTTCGAAGCTTGTCCACAAGGCCTTGCAGCACTCCCAGGCGCTTCTCATTATCCTCCTTTTGATGTTGGACTTCTTCCAGCTTAGCTGTCAGCTCTGCTTGCTGGTCAGCATCTCCGGACTTGCCGGATTGTGTCTGAAGCTGTTCAATCTCCTCCGTCTTTTGTTTCAGGTCGGCCTTTAACTTTTCGGCTTCGGTGCTTGCTTGGGTCACGGCAGTTTCTGATGCTTCAAGCTTGGTTTTGAGCTCATCAATCTCGGTTTTCTTCGAGGTCCTCAGGCTTTCCATCTCTGACTCCTGCTTGTCCTTGAAATCACGTAGCTCCGTAAGCTCTCTCGTAGCGCTTTCCAGGTTGTGCACCATTCCTTCCGTAGACTCACGTGCGACCGCTAGGTCGCGCTTCAAGCTTTCCGTCTGAGCTTTCAGGCTTTCGACCTCCTCCTGTTTCTCCTTCAGCTCGGACTCCAGACGAGGAAGTTCATTGTCGAAAGAAAAGAACTCTTCCGTCTCCTCCTTTGACTCCTTCGGAGATTCATCCTTGGCAGGTGGCTGTTCTTCAGCATCCTTTTCTTTTCCTTCCTTGGCTACAGCCTCCTTCAGGTTCTTAATCTCATCCTGTGCAGCCTTCTCAGCATTCTGGGATTCCTCCAGCTTTTTCTTGAAATCGTCTTTCTCGGTGGTCACACGTTTAAGCTCCTCCACGACAAGATCTCCTTTGAGCGAGATCTGGTTCAGGTATTCAGTCAGCGCCTTCGGGTCGGCGACGGATGTCAGCGGCGTGTTTTCGCGCAGAGCAGCTTCGAACGGTTCAATCGATAAGACGCGAGAGTGAGCAGATCGGTATGCTGTAAGCAACTCTGAATAGAATCATCCCTCAGTCAATCTGTCAGTACCGGCGGCAGACGTGAAACTCACCCTGATATCGCGACTCCAACTTCTTCAGCCTCCGCAGCTTAGCTCTCACATCCGGGGCCAGCTCCGACGGTGGTTGGCTTGTCGGCCCTTCTGGGGGATTCTCCTTCTCATTCTCCGGTGTATTCGTGGTGCTCTCCACTTCCTCGGACTTCTCCACTGGAGTAGTTCCAGGTACTACTGATTCCGCCGGCTGAGGAGTAGCTGATCTGCTCGACTCGTCTCCCACAACAAACTCGGATTCAAACTCAGTCGGATCAGGTCCACGCACGGGGACTCCAGTGTTCTTTCGGGACTGAGACGGTTTGCGCCCCGGGGGTCGGCGAGCGGAATTGGATCGGGCGATAGACTCTTGGGATGACCGCTGTCGAGCCTGTTCTTCTGCGATTCGCGAATCGATTGCTTCACGGAGACGCTATCCGCAGTTCACACAGGTCAGCCTTATTCATTGGTGCGGAGAAGCGGTAGGCAATAAATGTCCGGCCGGAGGTTCGCGCAACTTACCTGAAACATGACTGCGGCGGGCCTGTGGGCCAAAGCCACAGCAGACTCTAATATAGAAAAACAGAAAAGAAAGAGGCGAAAGAAAAGAAAGTAAGTGAGAAGCAGATGAAGGAGAGGAAGCAACAGGAGCATGGGGCTCAGACGGCAAAGGAACGTGGCCAGGCGGAGAAAGCTGAGGCTGGCCGGGGCCTGGCAGAAAACGGGTCTGGGCAGCTCGCGCTATCGGGACAAAGAACGATGGGTCTATACATGCAACAGGCAGGGTGTACTTCTACTTGAGGACTGTAAAAACTCGTCTATTCATCATATAGAGTATCATAACAGGTCTTTTAATGGCTATGCTAGTGCTACCTGAAGCTTATACCTGTAAATAATGTTACCCTTCCCACCCCTCACACACGATGAATATATATATGTCTCACCTTGCCCCTAGATGCATTGTAAGCCCCCGTAAGAGTTAAAGAGGATGGCTCTTGTTAGACACCTAAGAAGAAAGGTCAAGAAGAGTGCTGTTTCTACTATATCCTTACGTCCCGTGAAAGAAAGTAGTTTCGATATAGACAGGTCCTGAAACAGGCGGATCATGTGAGTTTTGTTTAAGCGTGATTATGAAGAAGTTCCCGACCGCTGGTTACTCCTCCGTCCTCTCCATCGTCAACACCACCACCAGACCTAGTTACTTCTTCTCGCTGTCATCTGGGGCATCTAGCCAGTTTTAACTCGACCTCCTCCTCCTCTCTACGGCGATCCATCCGCACTAAGCGCCATTCCCTTGTACGCCCGTCCTAGCGCTGCTTTATTGACGAATGTGACCTCAACCCACTATTTGCAGACACGCGGATCGACAGCCACCCAACGGGCCTTATGCGTGCACGTTGCGGCTCGGTTTGACGATGGTGTTGCTGTGCGCTTCGCCGCCGAGGTTTCTGTACTTCGGACTGGTAACAGCCTCGGATCAGGACTGAGACTGTGGATTCTGAGGACTCCGTCACCTGGGCCTTTCGGCCTGTGGCCTTGGTTTTGCAGGCTTAGCGCGTCATTCTCCATCGACAGTCCAAGCTTCAGCATGGCCGACAGTGGAGCATCTGCTTCCACTTCCACGCCCGAACCCCCAGACCTAGACTCCCTTTATGCGTCTCCCTCTCTTGTCGACACCCCCTCAATTATTGCACCGTCTGTCTCTCTTTCGACCTCTTTTCCCGCCATTACCGCTGGCGTCTCTGGCTTTCCTCGCTTTTCTACCCATCTCCCCCCACCACCGCAGCTGTCCCTTACAACGCCTACAACCATGGTGGGGTGGATTGGCTGGGTGTTTTCCCTGGTGTTCCAGACTATTCCAAGTATTCTATACTGGACAATCACCTTCGTTACAATCACGCTGCCCACATGGCTCTTCACGCTCTTTTCCATGAGCTTGACCTTCACGATGAATTTCACGACGCTGTAGGAGTTGCCCTTGATCAGTTGTTGTTTCGAATGGTATAGTTCGCTAACAGTTGGAATAATTTCCTAGGCTCTTGATCGTACTGGCTCTCGTCTCGACAGTGAGCTGGTTCATTCGCTACCGTTTCCTGAACATGTACAGCCGTCTACCTCCGGAGCCACAACGCAAAGAACCCCAGCTTGACCTGTTTCCAGATGTGCAGGATGGTGATTCGAAACCGGGCTTGGCCAACTACCTCGATGAATTCTTGAGCGCGATTAAGGTGTTTGGTTATCTTGAGAGGCCCGTCTTCCACGAATTGACACGCACTATGCAAACGAAGAAGTTGATCGCTGGCGAGACTCTTCAGCTGGAGGACGAGAAAGGATTCTGCCTGGTTGTGGATGGATTGGTTCAGATATTTGTCAAGTCAATGCGGGATGGGAAGCACAGTTTCAACGGCGAGGTCATGGAGGAGTCTTCGGATGACGAATACCAAGGCGAGGACGGGAAACAAGGGTATCAGCTGCTCACGGAGGTGAAGAATGGCGCTTCCATGTCTTCCTTGTTTTCAATCCTGTCATTGTTCACGGAAGACGTCCGCTTGCGCAGCAGCGAGGGCTCTTATTCCAGCTTGTCCAGCGTCCAGCCAAGCCCTGCTCCAGCACCCGAGTCGTTTCCGGGTAGCCCTAGGGGGATCTCGCATGGCTCACCTACGCCTTTCATCAGGGATCACGAAGACGACAGCTCTACCGTCAATGCTGATGGTGGTTTCCTGCCATCGGTACCTCCCTTGCATTTAGGGGAGAGCCGTGCTCCTCAACTCCGACATACTGGCCACCCAGCGGTTACGAAGCGCCTACACGCCCATCGCCGGAAATCGGTCCATCCGGATATCGTAGCTCGGGCTACGGTAGATACGACTATTGCAATCATTCCGGCTAGCGCTTTTCGACGTCTGACGAGGCTGTACCCGAGAGCAACAGCCCATATCGTTCAAGTGATCCTTACGCGCCTGCAGAGAGTAACATTTGCCACGGCACACAACTATCTCGGTCTGACAAACGAAGTTTTGGGTATTGAAAAGCAGATGTCCAAGTTCACTACGCATGACCTGCCTAACGAGATTCGAGGAGCGGCTTTGGACCGGCTCAAAGACAAATTTCTGAAGGAAAAGGATCGCCTAGGCCCCGAAGAGGTAACCAGAGGAATTGCACTTCATAACCCGTATGCTGGCAGAAGACGTCGATCAAGCAGTTTTCTGCGAAAAGAGGCTGCTCTTCAGGCAAAGATGTCCATGACGAAACGTCCTGGGATGCTGTTGAACCAGGACAGGTCGCCGAGTGACCGCGAGATAGCCGGAGTTAGTCCAGGGGATCTTCTTTCGACCATCCAACTTTCCCGTTTTGGGCCTAGGCACGAACAGTTTGCGAATATTCCTCGACTGCACACTCCACTAACAGAAAAAGAGCGCTCACCTATGCGTCGATCGTCCCTTCAACGAAAGGACTCGGTTGATGAAGATGCTTTGTTCCGCGAGTCTATTCTGGACTGCATTATGAAGGGCATTGGTCTGACTGCAAGCTCACATGATGCGCTTCGCAAGGGTAGTCAGTCTGGTGAACTCTCCCCTAAATTGGTGTCTTACGATTCGCGACGCCAGAAGGCCGTGTTCAGTAATAATGCTTTTGGTTTCATAGACCCCTATGAAGGATCTGGGGATGGGGAATCTGAATCTGTGATGTCGATGTCAGTGACAAGCGCTGGGGGTACATCGCCCATCGTTAACTTGCGGGAGGAACTTCTTAACGACATTGAGGTTGTCTACTTCCCCAAAGGATCGGTTCTGGTCGAGCAAGGAGAGCGCCATCCTGGATTGTACTATGTGATTGATGGATTTCTAGATGTGGGAGTCCCAGTGAATGAAAAGGGGGATGATCTTGTGGGCACATCGCGGCCGGGCCATGTGCACAACGCTCAGGAAGAACTGTTCCCTACTCTCAAGCGCACCCAAACAGCTACATCGCGCGGGTCTGGTGTTACTGCGTCCGCCGGCGACTTCAAGCGCAAGAAGCAATCTCGCAAGTCGTTATACCTGATTAAACCCGGCGGAATGCAAGGGTATGTAGGTGCAATGGCATCATACCGTTCTTACACCGACGTTGTTGCAAAGACAGATGTCTACGTTGGATTTTTACCCCGTGCGTCTTTGGAGAGGCTGGCGGAGCGGTATCCTATTGCTCTGTTGACTCTAGGCAAGCGGCTCACAAGCCTTCTTCCGCGCTTGCTCCTTCACATCGACTTTGCTTTGGAATGGGTGCAGGTCAATGCCGGTCAAGTCATTTATCACCAAGGCGACGAGAGCGACGCGATCTATATTGTTCTCAACGGACGTCTGCGCTCTGTTCTTGAAGGCCCTGGAGGCAAAATGACTGTCGTTGGCGAACATGGACAAGGAGAAAGTGTTGGCGAGCTGGAGGTCATGACAGAATCGACACGACCCGCCACACTGCACGCTATCCGAGATACTGAGCTTGCCAAGTTTCCCCGATCTCTTTTCAATAGTCTTGCCCAGGAGCATACCGGGATCACTATTCAGGTTTCGAAGTTGATCGCTCAGCGAATGCGAGATCTGGTCGAGAACCCAATGAGCGAACAAGCGACGGAGCCTGGCAATACTGGCAGTGTAAAAACCGCAACCTCAACCCTTAACCTTCGCACTGTCGGCATTCTTCCGATCACCACCGGCGTTCCGGTAGTTGAATTTGGCAATCGACTTCTGAATGCCCTCCAACAAATCGGCGTTACTGACGGTGTGACCTCCTTGAATCAAGCGGCCATCTTGAACCACCTGGGCCGGCATGCTTTCAGCAGAATGGGGAAGCTCAAACTTTCTCAGTATCTTGCCGACTTGGAGGAGAAGTATGGGATGGTTCTCTATATCGCTGACACTAACGTGAACTCGCCGTGGACCCAAACGTGCATCAGCCAGGCCGACTGTATTCTTTTAGTGGGCCTCGCAGAGTCTTCGCCTAATGTCGGAGAGTACGAAAGATTCTTACTCGGAATGAAGACGACAGCCAGAAAGGAGCTCGTTTTGTTGCACGCGGACAGGTACTGTCCTCCCGGTATCACCCGCAAATGGCTCAAGAACCGCGTCTGGGTAAATGGAGGCCACCACCATATTCAAATGGGCTTCCGATTGACCGCTGAGCCGACACATCCCCAGACCAAGCGACTTGGCACTGTTCTCAAGCAACGAGTCCAGATTCTCCAGGCCGAGATCCAAAAATACACCTCGCGAAGGATTCGACAAACACCACTATACTCAGCTCAAACACCATTCAAGGGTGACTTTCATCGCTTGGCGCGGCGCCTGTGTGGTAGAGCAGTCGGTCTTGTGCTTGGAGGTGGCGGCGCGAGAGGTATCGCTCATGTCGGTGTGATCAAAGCTCTGGAGGAAGCCGGAATTCCTGTTGACATTGTCGGTGGAACTTCAATTGGTGCATTCATTGGTGCCCTATATGCCAGAGATGCAGATGTTGTTCCGATGTACGGACGCGCAAAGAAGTTTGCTGGCCGGATGGGCAGTATGTGGCGCTTTGCTCTTGATCTGACCTACCCGACCGTTTCGTACACCACTGGCCACGAATTCAACCGTGGAATCTTCAAGTCGTTCGGTGACAGCCAAATTGAAGACTTCTGGCTAGAATTTTACTGTAATACGACCAACATCAGCCGCTCTCGAGCCGAGTACCACTCTTCCGGCTATGTCTGGCGTTATGTCCGCGCATCGATGTCTCTTGCAGGTCTTCTTCCCCCCATTTGTGATGAGGGAAGTATGCTGCTTGATGGTGGATACATTGATAATCTGACGGTTGCACACATGAAGACCCTTGGCGCAGATGTTATCTTTGCAATTGACGTTGGTTCCATCGACGACAACACTCCTCAAAGCTATGGCGATTCTCTTTCCGGCTTCTGGTCTGTTGTCAATCGCTGGAATCCGTTCTCTGGGGTCCCGAATCCACCCACTCTGTCCGAGATCCAGGCGCGACTAGCTTATGTTTCGTCAATTGATAATCTCGAGCGGGCCAAAAGCACCCCCGGCTGTCTTTACATCCGCCCACCAATTGACCGCTACGGAACGCTCGAGTTTGGCAACTTCGACGAGATCTATCAAGTCGGATATGCCTACGGCAAAGAATATCTGCTCAAACTCAAGACCGAGGGGTCCTTACCCGTTCCGGAAGAAACTGAAGAGAAGAAGAAGCTTCAGCGGACGATGGCGCCAAGACGTGCAAGTATCTAGGTTCCATGCGCCGGTCTTGTATTCACGATGTTATGAGTATTGTGGCGTTTGAAATGCATAGAACAGCGAATCCTTGTTGGAAATGTATGCGTACTATGATTCCCCAAGATAGTTGCCATATTGATAATAATGAAAACCAATATATTCGGAATGTGACGCAGTCGGATTCCCTGAATGATGTGTTTATTGACGCTTGTGAGATCATACTACGTAGATCTTGTGGCTAAGATCGATCCACGACCTGGACCCGTGCCAAGCCTTTGCGAGCTTCGTGTTGGCAGCTCGGTGTGATGACGACACCTCCTTCTCATCTCCCATATTATCCCCCCTCTCGACGAGGCGCGGGACGAATCTCTCTCGATTTCTTATACTCAGCAGTCAGAGGCTCTCTCACTACCTTCTGAATCAATGGCTTCCTCCCCCGACGACGCCAAGAGCGGCTCCCACCAGAACTTTTATGCCGACTACGTCATCCAATATAGCTACGCCGATGCTGGTGAGAGTCCCGCTCTATGGAAATAACAAATAGAGTTGACCAGACCAGATCCTTCAAAGGCTACCCAGGAGCTAGAGCTCCTACTCCGAAAACTCTGGGAGGTGGGGTTGCAGGCTGAGGTGAGACCGGGTGAGGACTCCCAACTCCTTGTCTTTGTGCGAGCCTCGCGAGAGAAGAGCCTTCGGCGTGCGATTTACCAGTCGCGGTATGTCTATTTCCATTCTCATTTCTTTGCTGTCTGTTTGTGCGGTGTCTAATGCCTGTCTTTCAGTATCCGCGATTGGCTCCATGGCGTCCGCAGCTCCGAACCCGAAGACGAATCCTCCGCTGAACCACAGGCCGAATCCGAACGACTGCGCATTATAAACCATATGATAACCCTTCCACACGATGCAGGCGGTGCCGGTATAACTCCGAAGCATGGACATTGGAAGAATGTGCTTGCGGTCTTCCCGCTGCATGACGAGGAGAAGAATAAGGAGTATTTGACCGAGTGGAGCCAGAAGACGTTCCTTACGGAGGAGGATTTGGATCAGATTCGTGATAAATTTGGGGAGAGCGTATGTTTTGCTGTCTGGGGTGTGGGACAGGCTTAACCAAGCTAATGGTGCTGCAGGTTGGATTTTACTTTGCGTTCTTGCAGTCGTACTTCAGGTTCTTGCTTTTCCCCGCGGCTTTTGGATTCTCCTGTTGGCTCTTGCTTGGGGGCTACTCGATCATATACACTATCGTTAACTGCCTGTGGGGCGTTATCTTTATTGAGTACTGGAAACGGCAGGAGGAGGACCTGAGCTACCGATGGCAGACCAAGGGCGTGTCTTCTGTTCACTCTAAGCGCCGTGAGTTCAAGCCGGAGCGAGAAGTTGAGGACCATATTACGGGAGAGGTAAAGGGTGTGTTTCCTACGAGTACTCGGTTGCAACGACAGCTTCTTCAAGTGCCCTTTGCGCTCGTTTCGGTTCTGGCCCTCGGCGCCATCATTGCGACATGCTTCGCAATCGAAATCTTCATTTCTGAGATATACACTGGTCCGCTGAAGTCGTATTTGGTAAGTACACATTTGTCGCAACAGTCATGATGTTGCTAATTCTTCAGGTGTTCATTCCCACTATCTTGCTCTCAGCACTCATCCCAACCATGAGCGGCGTGCTTGTAGGAGTGGCGACAAGGCTAAATGATTTCGAGAACTACGAAACGCAGACTGCGTATGACCGGGCGCTGACACAGAAGATCTTTGTGATCAACTTTATCACTTCGTATCTGCCAATCTTCCTCACAGCTTTCGTCTACATCCCCTTTGCCCGTCACATCGTTCCTCATCTCGATATCTTCCATTTGACCGTTCGCCCCTTCGTCTCGAAAGAAAAGGCAACCACCGCTCAAGGCGACTTTAGCATTAACCCCGATCGCCTACGAAAACAAGTCATCTACTTCACTGTGACGGCTCAAGTGGTTGGCTTGGCGATGGAAACAATTCTGCCATTCGTGAAGCAAAAGGCCACCCGTCAGTATAAGGAATACAAGAAGAAGAAGACTGGCCGCGTAAATTCAGGTTTGGAAGGAGAGACACATGAGGCGCAGCCGAGCTCGTACGATGATCATCAGGATGAGGTGGAATTCCTCACCCGTGTCCGTAAAGAGGCTGACCTCGACGACTACGATGTCACCAACGACTTACGCGAGATGTGCATTCAGTTCGGATACTTGGCTCTCTTCTCGCCAGTTTGGCCGCTTGTTCCAGTCTCCTTCCTGATCAACAACTGGGTCGAGCTGCGATCTGATTTCTTTAAGATCATCATTGAGTGCAAGCGACCTGTTCCGGTCCGAGTGGATACTATCGGACCGTGGCTTGATACGCTAGGCTTCCTCTCATGGGTCGGCAGTATCACCAGCGCTGCGCTTGTCTATATGTTCAACACGAGCACCCATGGGCCCAACGGCGAGCCATCGGCCATTAAGGGCTGGGCACTCTTGTTGACCATCTTCTTCGCCGAGCACATCTACCTGATCGTGCGCTACGTCGTGCAAGCCACCATGGCGAAGTTCGAACCCCACAATGCCCGCCGTGCCAAGGGAGAGCAGTACCAGCTTCGCAAGCGGTACCTGGAGGCTACCCTAGGCGCACGCAGCAGCGACGAGGAGGAAGAAATCCCTGTGAAGGATGAGTCCATGGAGCTGAAGGACATTACTCGCAAGACCCTCGAAGATGATGCGCGCACTCTGACTAGCCATACCACAGACGCCGAGGAGCGATTCTGGATGCGCCAGAAGGGGTGGCGAGAGTCTGCCAAGGTGGGCTCCTCCATTATTTCGAGCCGGGCGAGCCCGGGTACGAAGAAGGAGCAATAGTGTACATACGAAGTTGGATACGGTAAACTGTATAAAGAGTGGTTTTTGTGATGCGGATTGGGTGTTGCTTTCTGCACAGCGATGGACTTGAGCGCAGCAAGTGATTGACATGTGGTTTTTGATTGTTGTTATTGTTACATATTTTTAATGCAGGTTTTCTTTGGGTTGTCGAGTTGTCCTGATTCAGTCTGAAGTGCTAACTAACTATCCAGTTCATCCACTGCTTTTTCGATAACTGATCGTTTCCAGCGCAGACCCAAGCTCAGCTGCATGAATCATAGATCAGAGATAAGATCCGATTTCTGATTATTGATCTCGCCTCATATGTGGGGCTGAAACTGTCATCCCCCACTCTGACATCAACCTCCTCAGGAGCCTAGAGGTACAAAGTAAGCTCCGGCTGCATTGCACACCCTCACCTTCCGTATAACAGCTTCAATCACAATGGCCACCGAGACACCCATCCACAAACCCAACACATCCGACGGCTGGCACGGCATCATATCCCCAAATCCTGATTCCAATGGCGACATTCCCTTCCCCCCGGCCCCCGGCCGGTACCACCTATACATCGGCCTCTTCTGCCCCTTCGCGCATAGAGCAAACTTCGTGCGTCACCTAAAAGGTCTTACTGAAATCATAGACCTCAGCGTCGTAATGCCCTATCCAAAGGGCGACGAGAACGGTTGGCCCGGCTGGCGGTTCCCATCCTCGAACGACGAGTACCCCGGCGCGACGGTCGATAAGCTCTTCGGCGAGGACTATCTCCATAAGGTCTATTTCAGGGCTGATGAGGGGTACAAGGGGCGCTATAGTGTGCCGCTGCTTTGGGACAGACAGACAAATTCAGCTGTTAACAACGTACTCAGCTTCTTCCTCTCCCTTTCACTTCCAGTGCAAAATATACGTTGGCCGATGATGTAGTATCTAACAGTATATACAGGAAAGCCTCGAGATCCTCCGCTTCCTCCCAAACGCATTCAACTCCCTCCTCCCACCCGATCTAGCAGCAATCGACATCTACCCGTTCCATCTCCGCTCAGCCATCGACGGCTTACACGCCTGGATTCTTCCTAACCTCTGCAGCGGCGTATACAAAGCCGGCTTCGCACCCGACCAAGAAAGCTACAACAAGAACGTGATTCCTGTCTTCGGCGCACTGAATAAACTCGAGAAGATCGTCCACGCCAATGGGGGGCCATTCATTCTCGGTGACCAGCTAACAGAGGTCGATATTACGATCTATGCAACTCTCATCCGGTTCGATACCGTCTACGTGCAGCATTTCAAGTGTAATCTGGGCACGATCAGGCATGATTATCCGGTCTTGAATAATTGGTTGAAGGGTGTTTATTGGAATGTGGAGGCTGCGAGGCGGAGTACGGATTTTAGGCATATTAAGGAGAATGTATGGTTTTCTTTTCCTTTTCTTATTGGCTTGTGGGGTTGAATGCTAATGGTTGGGTCTTGGTAGTATACGAAGAGTCACTACGATATCAATCCCAAGGCGATTACACCGTTGGGACCGTTCCCGGATATCGAAGAGGGGTTTGAGAAGGATTGGGGGAAGTTGAGGGTTGGTGAAGTGAGGCACCCTGATGTGTTGGAGTTTGAGAAGAGCTTGGGAGGTGGGGATGTGTAGGCCATTGGTCAAGGTCTACATGGACTCTGGAGCTACCTGGTGAGGTCGATACATTCAGCCACGGATAGGTCTTCTTATTGTGACCATATACGGAAAAGGATCCATATATGGAGACGAAGAATGGTCCAGAAGTATAAAGCACGAAGGCTAGGGCTCCACAGTAACCACAAGTCAGACACAAACAGTTCCGCATAAGCTTCTTGCTAAAGATCAAAAGATCAGATATGGTTTTACTAACGTCTAGACCCTTTTAGCCGTCATTTTTCCGAGCGTATGGAGTACTTCGCGAGGCGATGAATTCAGTGGTGTTGTAGTCAGCGTGCAGAAATATATATCTCAGACCCACGCAGATTGGAGATCAACCAGCGCTTACGCGGGGTGGAGAGTGGGATTATTTATCGGTATCAATCGCATATTCCGGAAAGACATAAGCCATACCAGTAGTAGTACTACGTTCTGCACAGCTCCGCCTTGAGATTGGCTGCGCCTGTAGCTGCACATGCTGGGAGGTCGCGACACGCCAAGACCAAGGATTAATCAGCATTTGCTTCGGATGACATTTCCTGCCGCATTCGGCTAGCTTAGGCGGCGGCCATCTGCCACGGTGACAGACTGGTTGTTAAACTTGGAGAGAGCAGAAGATGTCATGCCATGTAGACTTTGTATAGTTACTTGTTCTGGTCTCAGCCTGCTCAGGCATAGCTTTGTCACTGATTGCCGAGAGTGAATAAGGCTGTGGCTGGCTGGACGGAAAGGAAGGCCTGCCTGATCCGGAGGTCGCACCCTTGCACGTCACAGCGCACAGACCATGTGACTTTCCGCCTTTTCTTTTAAAACCTCAGCCTGCGGGAACTTCTGCTTACTGATCTTCTCCCTTCAACAGCATCACTAATCAGCTCCAGCGCCATCACATAAGAACACAGTCATCATCTGCACCAGCAAGCAGCAGCAGCAACAACAGCAGCAGAGCAGCAAAGCAGCGCAGCGCAGCACAGCTTGAACTCCGATCTCCATCCCGGCTCCCCCAATCCCCCCGCTTACCTCATCTTCGCGTCGCTTTGCGTACCTCACTCTCTGTTCATTCCACTGCCCTTCCCCCTCTCGTGAGCTCGTGCTCGTCTATTTTGCCTGGGCTGATTGTCCTCTCCATTGTCCGACCTTAATTGACCCTTCGTGTATCCTTCCGGGCGCGTTGTTTTGCCCTCTCGAGCTTGTACTCTCCATGCAACCATCATTAGCTCCTGCGCCGCATCCAAGCATGCAAACACCTGCTCAGGTAAGCAACTCTTATGCTTGTCGCGCGGTTTGTCATCAGATCGCCCTCTACCTTCTCTCCCTCATGAGCACTCGAGCTTCCTCGCCGAGCGCCGGCATCATAGCATAGGCGCCGCTCGTCGGCGTTCTGGCCGCCACGCGCGCGAATGACCTCACACGCGCGACCGCCGAATGCCCGCCGGTCGCGCTGGGCTGACACTCGAATATATCTAAACAAAACAGAAAGCTGACTGATATCTACTCCAGGATCATGCTGACCAAGGTAAGCCATTTATTTCCGCTGCGCGGCGGAATATGGGGTGATCCGACTTGCCCGGTTATAGCGGCTGCGATACGCCGTTTGCGACCAAATCTAGATCAACATCAGCTCGGGGGTGGTCCAAGCTAACATGTTTCTTCGTGCAGTGCTTCATGACTCGCTACTAGCAGCGTCTGCCCACCAGCACTTGGCCCAGCATCCGCAACAACCGCGCCCACAGCAATCCACGGCCCCTCCGCACCATCTACAACCCAATGCGACAAGCCCACGAGACCAGAACAACATCGACCCTGCCATATCAGGAGCAGCAATGCTACCCCCTCCACCTCAACCAAAAGCGCAACCGGGGCCGGTTGACCCCGAGTCCCCAAAGACCTATGGGAAGCGACCGCTTTCTACGTCCAAGCGCGCGGCTCAAAACCGGGCTGCTCAAGTATGTAGACTCGTCTGTCATGTTGATGTTTCACTAACAGATATAGCGCGCATTCCGTCAACGAAAAGAGAGCTACATTCGCAAACTGGAGGAGCAGGTGAAGGAGTATGAGGTGATGTCGCAAGGGTACAAGGATCTACAGGCCGAGAACTACCAACTGCGCGAGTACATCATCAACCTGCAGTCTCGACTCCTCGACTCGCAAGGCGAATTTCCCGAGCTACCAGGGAATATTGATTTGAGTCAACCCCGTCCCGAACCCTCCGTGCCGCAGCCGCCGCGCGCCCCTGCACCTCCAGGTCCTCAACAGGGATCACCTCAATCTGAAGTGTCGATCGCCAACGACGACATGAACTCGTTGAATCGTATCGCAGAAGCTGGGCTGGGCATGCGCAAGCATCCCAATGCGGACGCTTTCCTGAACAACAACTTTCAGCCCCGCCGCGGTGGCGACGAGGGCACAGACCCGTCAGAGACACCGAAGCAAGAGGCTCCCACACATGGTCTACCGATGGTGTCATGAGAATTGCTTGGCCATTACGCGTGTGCTCCTTTAACTGTTTTATATGAGTCTGTGCGGCTCTCTGTCATTTCACATTTCCAGCGTCCGCCGTTTCTTATCTTCTATCTTTTTTATAGTCAGGTGTATGGCGCAGAATCAGGCTGGTCCCAGTCTAGGGTGGTGTTCTGCGTTTGTTTGATTCCCTCGAAACAGCTTCTTCTGTGGTCCGGGTTGTTCAATGAAAATTATTATTTCGGCGCCATATCTCAATATAGATTTTGAAATCAGCTTTCGTGAATCTTATCTCATCCGGGATTGTAGATGGTTGGGTTATAGTGTCAAGAGAATGGAGGTGTTTTGTACAGAATCCAGTCAGGTGACATGATCATTCGGTGTCGTACACCTTCAAGCAATGCAACTGTATATCGCTCACTGAAAGGTGCACCCACAGACTTTACTATTTGACTCTCTTTGTTGAGCTCTTCCCTCATTTGCCAGCAAAATCCTAGATCACTCCTGCATTCATGCCTTAGGCACCAACCCCTCCAACCAAAGCCTGCAAATGAGAACCAACGAAACTCTGAGCTGCAGGTGAGGCACACCATGCCCGAGAAGCTAGCCTCGCTCCAAGTCATCTCCCACTTCTTCCACCATGCGTTGCAATACCCATCGTTAAGAACGTATCTGCAGCGCGCTGGGATTATGGCTGCACAGAGGGCCATCCCGTCGGGTGTCCCTGGCGTTCCCGACTACTTCGCCCGGAGCTACCAGGTGGAGATGTTCGAGGCCAGTTTGAAGGAGAATATCGTCGTTGCGGTGCGTACAGTTACCGTACGAGAAGATAGCTTCTGATGAGCGTCTAGATGGGAACAGGCAGTGGCAAGACACACATGTATGTTGTTGCCGCTCTAAGTCGGTCATTTGATGTGGCGTCTAATGAAATACCCCACCAGCGCTCTACTTCGGATCATGCACGAATTGGAGAGGTCTGATGGGAAAAAGGTGAGAGAATATCTCTATTGTCTCTAGTATGAGGTCCCTGCCCGGCGAGTTGCTAACTATGCCAGCTGATATGGTTTTTGGCGCCCACTGTCGCGTTGTGCCTGCAGCAGCAGAAGCTCATCGCGAAGCATATCCCCGTTGCAAAATCCCGCACCCTTACGGGCTTGGACAAGGTTGAATTATGGACCGAGCAGGCCGTCTGGGACGAGGTCTTGAATGAGATCCAAGTGGTCGTTTCAACACCCGCGGTCCTGCTGGATGCTATGACCCACGGCTTTGTTAGGATTTCGCGGCTGGGGCTTATTATCTTCGATGAAGGTATGGCAGTCATCTCGGAGTGCGGATTTTACTAAAGGTTGTAGCACACCATACGGTCCGGAATCATCCTGCCAACAGGATCATGCAGTTGTTTTACCATCCTGCCGCTAAGAAATGTGGCCACGATGCTGTGCCGCGGATATTGGGACTGACAGCTAGTGCTGCATCAAATACTCGGGCCTTGGAGTATGTGTATTGCTCTTGGAAAGATGCTTTCTGACACCGATTAGGACTGTTGAGGCAAATCTCGGTTCTGTCTGCACAACGCCCCAAACCCACCGTCATGAATTGCTGGAGTACACACACAAGCCTGAGCTGGAGCGAGTACTTTACACTCCACAGTTGATAGAGGGGGGCTCGCGCTGGGGTGGCACGCACAAAGCGCTTCTTGAAGCCTGGGAGATGCTCGATCCCGAAGATGACCCCTATGTAAAGAAACTGAAGAGCAGGTCCTCGAACTCCGAGGCGCTACAGGCTGTACTCGCTTCCGGCAAGACGTACTGCAGCACGCAACTGAAGAGCTTTGTTAGCAGAGTTGTCCATATCTTGGACGAGCTAGGAGTCTGGGCCGCCGACTACTTTATCTGGGCTTCGGTGGAGCAACTCCGCTCTCGGGTGCACAATAAGTCGTTCATGCTCGACCTGGATAATGATGAGAAGAAGTACCTACTAGACTTGCTGTCAAGACTACCTGTCCCCAACACCGACGCCCACTCAACCGACCCGGCAGACTTCCCAGTCTCGCCAAAGTTCCAAGCTCTGATGAACTATTTGTGCAAATCAGAGCAGCAAGACTTCTCAGGGCTGGTATTCGTGCAACAGCGGACGACTGTTGCGGTAATGGCTCATCTCCTCACCGTTCACCCTTTAACAAGAGATTGTTTCCGCATCGGCAGCTTTGTGGGAATGTCCAACTCCTCCAAGAGCAAGGAAATGCTGGGTGATCTACTCACGTCGAGAATGCAACGCAATACGCTCGATGAGTTCCGCGACGGCCGAAAGAATCTCATCGTCGCCACCGACGTGCTGGAAGAGGGCATCGACGTGAGCGCCTGCAGCTTGGTCGTCTCATATAACAAGCCTGCGAACCTGAAATCATTTGTGCAGCGACGAGGACGGGCCCGACGGCGGGACTCGAAGTATGCAATGGTGCTGTCTACCGAGGACAATGACTCTCATTTGGAAAAGTGGCGTGCGCTGGAGCAGGTCATGGAAGAGGCATATCGGCAGGAGCAGAGACGTCTAGAAGGGCTTAGAGTCCTTGAAGATATCTCTGAAGATGTGAATGCTAGATTCTGTATCGAGTCTACAGGGTAGGTCACTCCCACTGTGCTCGGGGAAATGAACTAACTCTATCACCAGTGCTCTCCTGACTGCCGCCAATGCTATGCAACATCTATTCCATTTCTGCTCTCACCTCCCGCGCGGGGCCCATGTCGATCCCAAACCGGAATTCTCGTTCGACACGCGCGACGGCGGGCTTCTGCGTGGTAAAGTCACCCTTCCAAGCAGCGTGACTCCCTCGGCCAGATGCGCGGAGGGTACCTCATGGTGGAAGACCGAACGCGCTGCACGCAAAGACGCCGCTTTCCAAGCGTACAAGGCGCTGTATGAGCATGGGCTCGTCAATGATAACCTTCTCCCCCTGTCGCAGAGCAAGGAGTTTACTCTGCAAAACTTTACAATTGCGGCTATGCAGATCGTGCAAGGACAGTATGACCCGTGGGTTGACTGGGCGCACTTGTGGTCGTCACCCGTGCTGCATGAGAGCCGTATACTTGTTCGCTGCGGGGGTCACAAAGCATATATGAAGATGGTTACGCCGGCTGAGCTGCCGCAGCTGGAGCCCATGACGCTGTTCTGGGATAAAGGTGTCCAGTTTAGTCTGGAGTTCGAGACGTCAAAGCCCGTATCTCTGATAGTGGAGAATGTGCGCAATATGCGTGCAGTCACTGGACTCTACCTCCAAGCCACTACCACGAAACAGCTGGATAAAGAGAACGACTTTATTGCCCTATTTGGACCCGATGTACCGCACACTGACTTAGGGCCTTGGCTAGATAAATACCGAGGAAGCGAGCCTGCAGCCACGGTTTATGAGAGGAACCCAGATGGTGAATTTGTGGGCGTGGTCCGAAACCGTGAGCGATACGGGGAGCTGCTCTTATTCAACAAATGGATCAACAACAGCGACGGCCTCCATATCGAATGCAGCCCATATCCCAAGCGACGAAACCTTCTCAAACAACCATACCTCCCCGAACGCCGAAATCCCCCATCCTCCCCTCCTGGACAAACCATCCCCACTAAACGGTCTCTAGACCAGGAGCCCGCCGAAGCCCCATCGAAGAAACAAATCATCCCTGCTGCGTACTGCACCATTGACCGGCTCCCCGCCGCAGAATCGCTCTTCGGCCGCTTCATCGCCATCATCTCTTCCAGACTCGAAAGCACCCTTATTGTTCATAGACTCGCCACCACACTCCTACACGATATCCACTTTGCAAACCCGAGCCACATCGAAACAGCCATCACCACCCCTCGCGCCCAAGCAGCATCAGACTACCAGCGGTACGAATTCTTCGGCGACTGCGTTCTCAAGTTCACAGTCGCTACCTCCCTATTCTACAAGAATCCAACGTGGCACGAAGGATACCTCACGCAGGCGCTGGCCGCCATCGTACAGAACTCAACTCTTGCTCGCGCCACCCTCACCGCAGGTCTGGACAACTTCATCATCGATAAGCGGTTTCGCGCGCGAAAATGGGAGGCGCCGCGGATATCGACTAGACTGGCTTTAGACCCTGCGACCTCGGAAAACGGAGAGAAAGATAATCGCCGTTACTTTCCGTCCAAGACTCTTGCCGATATCATTGAGTCCCTTATTGGCGCTGCGTATATTGATGGCGGGCACGATAAAGCTCGGACTATGATCCGTCGTCTTCTTCCTTATTTTGAACTTACACTTCCCAGCCCCACACAGCCGAGTTCCACGCCGCATTTGATAAACTATGAGGCCCTTGAGAGGAGATTGGGGTATAGCTTTAAAAACAAGAGTCTGCTCCTCGAAGCATTTACCTACCCTTCCTGCCATGACACGGAAGTCCAGTCATACCAAAGACTCGAGTTCCTAGGCGATGCCGTCCTCGATATGATTGTTGTCGAGGAGATCCTCGCACACCCAGCACAGCTCAAGCCCGGCGAAATGACCAAGATAAAACAAGCTGTCGTCAACGCGAACTTGCTGGCGTTCTTCTCTCTCGAGGCTGAGGTCGAGGGGCCCAACACCAATATCAATAACAACCCCAGCGTCCAAACCAACAACGACGAAGAACAAGAAACCCAAAACCTCACCCCCCACCACCTCTACACACACATCCGCCACTCCCCCGCCACACCGATCCTCCAATCCCTCTCCTCAAAGACCCTCCCTTTACACGCCCACCTCCGACACCAAATCCTCGACTCCCTCACCTCTCCCGCCGAACGGACATACCCCTGGCTCGCACTATCGACCCTGTCGGCACCCAAATTCCTCTCCGATCTCATCGAGAGCACGCTCGGTGCGATCTTTGTAGATTCCGCCGGTGATCTGGCGCCTTGTCGGGCATTTGTCGAGAGTTTGGGTCTCTTAAGTTATCTGAGACGGGCTTTGAGAGATGAAGTGGATGTGGTCCATCCCGTGCAGAGGGTGCAGGAGGTTTTGGCGAGGATGGCTTCTTCGGCGGCTGCGGCTGCGGCTATGGCTAAGGGTGCGGCAGTGAAGGAGAGAGAGCTGAAGGAGAGAGAAGGAAGGCTTGACGATTGGGGGGGTGGTATAGAGCAAGCTGAACCCGAACCTGAAACACAGCACCAGCACCAGGAACAAGCAGAGGAACACGCACAGGTCGAGGCAGCGCCAGCGCCAGCGCCCTGGAAATTCGAAATCCGGACTGAGCGGGTCACTCCCAAGCGGACTCGCGGTCGACGCGGTATAACGCAGACGGGAATTCAACCCGAGACGCAGGTTCCGGTTTCCCATAAGGAAGAGTTGGTTATGGTTGATGTCGATAACGTCAACGATAATCCCTCCGACAACACGGCGCTCATGAACCCTCAAGCTCAATCTCAAGAGACAGAAGAAACCAGAGAAGGAGAAGAAGAAGGAGATGACGAAAACGGCGAAGCAACATACACAACCACCATCCCGTTATCCCTCGTGCCGCTTCCACAGTCCTCCGTGCTCAGACTCCACGATGTGGTCATCACCGGCGCACGCAGTAGAGATGGAGCCGAGGTCAAGGCTGCCGTGAAGGCACTCGAGGTTCTTGAGGAGTGGCGAATCAGGCAGAACGGTATAAATGCTGAGGGTGATGCTACTGCTAGTACTGCAGGGTCTATTTCTTCTGTGACTAAACCTGTTCCCGAGGAGATATTGCAGACTGCTGGGGATGGGGATGTGCATATGATAGACCAGGACCAGGACCAGGATTCGGAGTTGGAAGAGGAGGAGAGGGGGTATACCCGGGCTGAGGCTTAGGCTTAGGCTCAGGCTCATGGCACTAGATGAGGGGGATTGACAGTGTCCAGGCATATTCATCTGGCGAGGTTCTAATGTACATAGACTTCTGGTTAAATTGGGTTGTATTGCATCGGATTGGCCTGGGTGTTGCTTACACTGCTTGGTGGACTATCTATGTAATGTTATATCGTGCATGCACAGGCGAGCTTTGAATCTGGTGCCTGGTCGGAAGGTTTACAGACGCGGTCATATACTCTAGAGCAGAGTATAACTCCGGGCTGTGGGCTAAGCGCTCGGGTGCGTGCACTGAGTGCTGAGTGGATGCACAGCGAATGCTCCTCGGAGTAACCGGAACGAAGCTGGCAGGTCTGAAGGTTATCTATCCTACTAGACGCATGCACTTAGCCCACCTCACCTTCCAGTGCAATCGCGGCTCTGCAAAATACATCCAAACCCGCTCTTCCCAGTTGATGAGATTCAAATCCGGTCGCAACTGCCATATACGAGGCACGAAGACAGAGCTACCACCACCGTGACTTCGAGATGTTGTACCGACAACTTCCCTCCGACACATCAGTCCGGATCCTTCACCTTGGAACTTCAGGCTACGACGAAGTCACAGAGTCGGCCTCTATGAAGGGCATCCTCTCGCTGATCGCAACGCTACAGCAATACGGCAGCACAGTCCTCAATAAAGGAGAATTGCTGGACAGCGCCCTAATCGGGAAGAATGATTACTGAGGGGACTAGGGCCCGATTTCGAAGCTACCTCGCGGTGCTCAAAGCTTATTCTATCCATAGTGAGTGTCCGGGCCCCACGGAGCAGGACCTTGCCGGTTTTCTGACCGACCTGGAGGTTCTGGAGGCAGAATGGCGACCCAATCCAACTCATATCCTAGATGTCCTGCGCCTCTTCAGGAGCAATAGCTCGGGATCGTCCAATTTCAGACTCACAAAGCCCGTTCTAGATTAGGATAGACGGTTCGAGGACGCTCTGGTACAAAAGTTCAGCTACAGGGCGTCTTCCTTACCCAGGGAAACCGACTCGGCCGTGGGCCCCGCTCGCTGCGGACAGGGGACCAGGTATTTCACATCCCACCTACAAGGGCGTATCATGTGCTGCGCGCGGTTGCGGGACGGGAAAACGAGCTTCTGGGTGAGTGCTACGTGGATGGGCTCATACGTTGGGGCCCGAAGGGGATCAATTCCGTGTGGCCGGTCATTTTGGTATGAGATGGTGATACTGATCACCCCTGGTCGGAGCTTTCAATCTTCTACCGCTGCTCAGGAAGCCACTGCTGGTGGTCATATGTTTGCGGGAAATGAATGATATTTGGCGGTCCATAGTGGCTAAGTTGCAAAGGAGGCGTCATCAATGTAGAAAGAAGATCAAGCAGTTTATGTGTTTACACGCAACAAATGAGCGGCTTTAGAGAAGCCCTGGTCACAGTCTACGACACCAAAACCTCCCTCCGCCACAACCAGAAAAGTATAGTTGTTGGGAAAACGACCGGCCGTCCGGGAATTACGTTATGAGCAAGATGTATGGAAGGTTGTATGTATGTATGCATGTGCGGGAAGAATTGGTATTCATGCACCGTAATCTCAATTCGATAAGGACGAAGAACGAAGTAAACGCTCCAGAGCGGACAGATAGAAAGGGCAGTAGGACAGTATAAAAGAAAACCAAATCGAATCGACTAGCACCACCAAGTGAATTGAGTTTAGGGAATGGGCTCAATCTCAGTCTACCCTTTCCGAGCACTCCGTCTCGTCGCAGGCTGAGATCTAGTCTTTGGCGCCGGCTGCGGCTCTTGGTCTCCATCTTCGTCTTCATCCTCTTGAGGATCAGCCTCCTCGCTCGGAGTTTCGGCACCGTCGGAGCTCTGCGGTTCGATTTCCTCGTCGTCGCCTCTGCTGACAATCACGCCGTCATCTGTTGATGCGGAAGAGCGATGCTCTAAATCCGCCTCGACATCGGAAACACTCCCTCCCGCTTCAATGGAGGTCGGCGCTAGACCTCCAGCCTGGCTCTTGATATCCTCTAATGCTCGCTTCGCAACATTCTCCTCCCCGTTCCAGGCTCCACACCCACCGCACCGCCATCGCCCGAGTTCCTCAAGCGATTTCATGCCTGGTGGCGCTTGGCCGTTAACCAGACGACAGGAAGAACAGATCAGCACGACTCGGTTTCTTGGTTGCGTTTCGTCTTCGCCGAGAAGCACGTCGAGGAGTCGGTCGTACCACCGGTGCGAATGTTCGAGGTATTGCTGCGGAGCTGGAAAAGCATTCGGCGCGAAGCCCGAGTCGTCGAAGCCTGGACCTTGAGGTGGGGGTGGAGGCTGGTTTTGCTGCTGGAGTTGTGGTTGAGGTGAGGGCGGGTACGGAGAAGATGGCTGCTCAGGAGGTGATTGTTGAGGTTGCGGACGACGGATATTCGCAGTCGGAGGCGGCGGGAGACCGGTTCGTTGAACGGGAGGTTGCTGCTGCTGCGGTCCTTGCTGCGACGGCTTGCGCTTCCCCTCGCCCTTCGGTTTCTGCTCCCCTTTACCACGTCCTTGTCCCTGTCCCTTTGGCGAATCCCCCGCATACTTCTCCAACAGCTGCTGCGTGGAATTATACTTCGTCGCGACCTTCAGCTTCTCAATCGTCTCGTCGCGCTGTTTCTGCAGGCCCTCGAGATACTTTGTTGTGTTGGAAATGCGGTACTCGTAGTAGATTGTGCCGCCCCTGCGGACGGCGAAGATGATCACGGGTCCTCCGAGTACGGCGGCGTACTCGGTCAACCCCCAGTTCTGCCATCCGAGTACGAGAGCGAGAATGAGAGAGTATGAGAGGTAAATGAAGGTCGTGTAGAGGGTCCAGAGGGCTTTGAAGCGGCGGGCGTGTTGCCGGTGGGTGTCGAGGCGGGTGGTTGCGCGGGTGATCTTTTCGGAGAGGGTGGAGAGGGTCTTTTCGAAAAAGGCGGGGGAGGAGTCTTCGCCCTGAGTTGAGAGAGTTATTATCTAGGAGGATTACTGATTGTGTGTCCGATTTAATGCTGGCTTACCTTGAAGGGCCAGAGGGAGACCATGACGTGGCTGTAGAGCGGAGGGTAGGAGTGAAAAGGTAGGAGATAAAAGAGCGACGGATCTAGGTCATTTTCTAGGGTGGTATTGAAATCGTTGTGTGACCGGCGGGGTCAAGTAAGAATGGCGAGAAAGAAAGACAGAAAGGAAGAAAGAATGAGGGTGGTGATGGGGGGGATGTGAACGGTGAAGCCTGAACACTCGGAGCTTGGGTGGATTCCCTGCCAGCCTGAGGCACCAGCTACGTCAGAGTCTAGGTCATGTGATCTACAAGACAAAAGCACAGTGAGGGAAAGATTCAAACTAATATCACAACTACTACTACAGAGTATATCGGAATTGAGGATTCTATCAAGTCAGTGTTGGCCACCAGTTGAAAAGAGCGCAGACTCACCGTCTTATCCGTCAAATCATCCTCATATGCGTGCTCGAAGCCCTCGAGAACACCAGACGCGTCTCTTCGGCGGTTATCCCAGATGCAAACCATCCGGTAGACGAAGACCAAAACACCTGCAACAACTGTCGTCACAACGGTGACGATGAAGCCCGGCACATACCGTGGCGCATCCTGCTCGCGGAAGCAGAGAGGCCCGACAAAGTTGCCTACCAATCAGCCACGTCCAGCAGCAGATATAATCAAACTCACCGAGACAATAACCGATATACAGCCCAGACGATGACAGAGACCGCTTGGTATACCCCGCAATGTTTGCAATCTGCAATCCCATAAGCACCGCATAACCCGCTCCCATCGTTGGCAGTATATAGCAAGCGAAAAGCAGCCCTCCTGTGGTATCCAAATCCAGGGTAAGCAATAGCAAACTCGCAACCATTGTCACTACCTGGCATCCAATAACTAGCGATGACCTGATTCCCTTCGTGCTATACCGGTAACAGAGATACGGTAGTATGAGCATCATCGACCCCGCATAGAATCCAGACGGAATGACAAGCAGCAATGACTCAAGCGTGCTGAACCCGAAACTGTTAATGATGATCGGGGTGAATGTCGAGATTGGCGCGTTGGCGATCATGGCCAGGAATGCGGCGAAGAAGATGAGCCAGAACTTGACGTCCAGGAGCAGTTCTTTGACTTGGCCGATCTTGAAGTGTGTGTTGCGCACGCCCGAGTTGTTGGTGCGCAGCCGCGCGACGGAGATGTATCGTTCGCGTTCGGTGAAGCCACGCGCGTGGATGGGGTCGGGCGGGAGCACGAAGTCGAGAATCACGCCCCAGGTTATGGTGAGAGCGCCGGCAAAGAAGTACATGTATTTCCAGGAGGAGAGGGAGCCGCGGATGTGGCCCAGGCCGTAGTTGATCAGGGGAGAGAAGATGCTGACGTAGCCGGTGCAGCTGTACCAGACTGTTTGGGCTCGTTAGCTTGGACTATTTGACACAGGGGGAGACGTATCCCATCCGGAGAGCCTGTTCGTCTTTTTTATACCACCCACCCTGGGAACGTCAGTATCTTATGCTGGGGTCTTGGGATGGTACGTACCACAATCATCATGAACATTGGACTGATACCGCTCTCTAGCAGCCCCAAGAAGAACCTCTGAGCGTACAGTCCCTGGTAGTTATGGCACACTGGCGTCAAAATCAGACAAACGCCCCAGATGGTCACAATCCCAGAAGCCACATGGTGAATCGGGTATCTCTGCGCAAGAGCCATAGTCGGGTATGCGCCAACAATAAACCCCAAATAGAAGATCGCCGCCGACATGGAATAGCGATTGCCGGTGAGCAAGCTCAGATCCTCACGGAGACCGAACAGAGCCTACCATCGATTAGTGGGGATTGCTTGGACAGAGGTGGGCTAGCGTACGGCCTGAGACAACATGGCCTTGTCATAGTACTGCAAGCCATAGGTCATGCATAGCAATGGCAACAGCCGCCAATCAATCTTTCGAACAAGCCGCTTCTCGTCGGTAGGCTCCCAGGACTCGTCGCCGTTGTAGCGAGCAAGTACTTTCATAGCCTCATCGGTGTGGGTGGTGTCGATCTTCTCGGTGGTTGTTTGCTCGATGTGGTCGGCTACATTGTTCTTGCTCTCGGACACGCTACCCTGAGTAGAGGAGTCCATCTTGACAATAAGAGAAAAGCACAGTAGTAGGTATAGATGACCTAGAGAGGTGATAGACAGGGGTGAAGGGCAATTTTATAGACTAGGGCATGAGCTCCGACAGGCTAGAGCTAGCTGGACACTTCAAGACAAAGCGACAGGAGGTAATCCGGGGAAAACAGACCCGCATGACAGCGATGAGGATCCTTTCCATGAATCTCCAGCTTGTTAGAGTTTCGGCAGAGATAGATTACTACCGGTAACTGTCTGTACCAGGCTACCCCACAGTAACTAACTCATAGCCGATCCATAAGACAAGCTGTATCAGTCACAACTGCGGTGCAGGACATCGTACACATCTGATATTCACCATGGCCCAAGAACGTCTCGTTGAGATACCCCCCGGGGAAACCATTTCCGTCAAGCTCATCAACCCCGTAAACTTTGGCCCTTCACAGCTGAAGCGGTTCATGGCACCGCAAGTTCCCGGCTTAGACACCTTCGCACGAAACCCAGCATTCTCCTTCCTCCTGGAGCACAAATCCGGCCGGAAGCTGGTCTTCGACCTCGGCATCCGCAAGGACTATGAGAACTACGCCCCCAAGATCGCAGACTATATCCCCACCACCGGGTATAACATCGAAGTCACGCAGAATGTCGCTGATATCCTCCAAGAACATGGCGTTCCAGCAAAGGAGATCGAAGCTGTGATATGGAGGTAGACCTCCTCGCCTGATCTATCAATCTAGGGATGAACTGACTCAATAGCCACTGGCACTGGGACCATATAGGCGACCCCTCGACCTTCCCCGCAACAACAGATTTAGTCGTCGGTCCCGGATTTAAAGAAGCCATGCTGCCAGGATATCCTTCCAACCCCGACTCTCCCATCCGCGAAAGCGACTACGCGTGAGTTCCCCTGCCACCCTCATAACCACCACTATTCCTACTGGACATGCAAACTGAAAAAGCCAGTGGCCGGACCCTCCGCGAAATCACCTTCACAGACCCATCAACGCTGCACATCGGCCAATTCCCCGCGCACGACTACTTCTCCGACGGCTCCCTCTACCTCCTCAACACCCCCGGCCACGCAATCGGCCACCTTGCTGCCCTCGCTCGCACATCCACCAACCCAGATACATTCATCCTGCTCGGCGGCGACATAGCCCACTACACCGGCATCTTCCGACCAAGTGCACATCTTCCCCTTCCGCAGTCAATAACGCCACATCTTTTCGATAGACTCTCCGAATCTGCATTCTGCCCCGGGAGCGCATGGGAGGAATTGCAAAACTCCAGGGGGCGAAAGGCCACGGATAGTTTATTCGATCCGACGTTTGGGTTCGATATCCCGCTGGCGATGCAGACATTAGAAAAGCTGCAGGAGCTTGACTGTGATGAGAATGTGTTTGTGGTGATTGCGCATGATTTTGCCGTTCGGGATGTCGTGAGCCACTTTCCTGAGGATTTGAATGGGTGGAAGGCGAGGGGGTGGGGGCGCGAGCTGCGGTGGGCGTTTTTGAGGCAGCTGGAGGGGTATTGGAGGGTGAAGGGGTTGATGCAGTAATCAGTAGTAACCGGTATATTTCTCTATCATGAATGATCCGGTCATCTCGGCTTTCCTCCGGCTCCCCTGCTCCAAGCGATCACCCCCACTCGGTAATCTGCTTTGGGGTAACCGACGGCTAAACCACGCAGCTCTGTTAGTGGATAGAGCCTAGGTACAATTACAACGAGTCAAGACTCACCTCAAACCCGGGGAACGGAACCCCGCAGCCTTGGATCCGATCTATCTAGTTGTTATAATCCGGGGTTGACACTCGAAACCCACGACTCTAGCCAGCTCGCCCTTCATACCAACTACCCTCTGCTCCCTATAGTGCTGCATCGAATCCACCAAAATGGGCAGCATCGAACCACCCCCAGCCCCGTCCCTCCCCCAAAACGCCTCCCTGGACTACGACGTCCTCATCATCGGCGCCGGCCTCAGCGGCATCTACACAATCCACCAGATGCGCGAGCTAGGCCTGCGCGCAAAGGTCCTAGAAGCAGGCGGCGGGCCGGGTGGAACCTGGTACTGGAATCGGTATCCGGGGGCGAGATTGTATGTTTTCCTGTAAAAGAGTTACCAAACCAACCCAACTGGAAACAACAAAACACCACCACTAACTATAATTGTGTGATAGTGACTCAGAATCCTACTCATACGGCTTCTCCTGGTCCCCCGCCGTGGTAGCCGAATGGTCCTGGTCCGAGCATTTCGCCGCGCAGCCCGAAACACTGCGCTACTGCGAGTTTCTCGTCTCGAAATTCAATCTCAGTCCGCACATGCAGTTCAATACCCGTGTTGTCGCGGCCCAATATCAATCCCACTCGTCGTCATGGCTGCTCACCGACTCAGCCGGAAACCAGTATTCCGCCCGCTGGCTGGTCACCTGTATGGGGATCTTGAATAACTATACCTTCCCCAACATCCCGGGCGTGCATGACTTTGCCGGGACGAAGATCCATACGGCGCGGTGGCCGCATGAGACGGTGGAGTTTGCTGGAAAGAAGGTGGGGATTATTGGCACGGGGGCGACGGGGATTCAGGCGATACAGGAGATTGCGAAGACGGCGGGGGAGCTGACGGTTTTCCAGCGGACGGCGCAGTGGAGTGCGCCGTTGAACAATTCGGCTATTTCGGCGGGGGAGATGGAGGAGATTCGGAAGGAGTACCCGGTGATTTTTCAGAAGTGTCTCGAGTCGTACTCGTGCTTTATTCACAAGTCGAACCCGACGTCGGTGTTTGATGTTAGTGAGGAGGAGAGGGAAGCCTTTTGGGAGAAATTATATCAGACGAGGGGGTTCGAGAAGTGGTTGTCGAATTATCATGATATCAATACCGATAAGAAGGCGAATGCGCTTTACTCGGCGTTTATCGCGAGGAAGATCAAGGAGAGGGTGAATGACCCTGAGACGGCGGAGATGTTGATTCCCAAGTGTCATGGGTTTGGGACGAAGCGTGTGCCGCTGGAGTCTGGGTACTTTGAGGTCTATAACCGGCCGAATGTACGGCTCGTGGATGTGAAAGCTGACCCGATTGAGCGGGTGACGGCTCGCGGGGTCAAGACACAGAGCAAGGAATATGAGGTGGATATACTGATCTACGCGACGGGGTTTGATGCGGTGACGGGGGCGTTCACGGCGATTGATTTCCGGGGCGTGGATGGGGTGAAGCTGGCTGAGACGTGGGAGGCAGGGCCGCGGACGTTTCTGGGGTTGTTTGTGAAGGGGTTTCCGAATATGGCGATGGTGATGGGGCCGCATCAGATGTTTGGGAACTTTCCGCGGTCGATTGAGTATGCGTCTGGCTGGGTAGGGCGGTTTATGAAGTTTGTGGCGGAGAGGGGGATCACCTTTGCGGAGTGTACGGAGGAGAAGGTGCAGGAGTGGACGGAGCATGTCGTTGCTTGTGCGGAGGGGTTGCTTGCCAATGAGGTCGATTCGTGGATGACCGGGGTCAATAAGAATCTGGCGCATAAGCAGAAGAGGATCATTGCGAGGTATAATGGGCCTGCGCCGGGGTATAGGGCTAGGGCAGAGGATGTCGCCAACAGGGGGTATGAGGATTTACAAATGAGGTAGTCTTGTACTGGATTTGTAGTTAAGGCGTTGAATGATATATCAATTGAACAGGTTTACATCTTCAAAGGTGTAGTCTCCGAATAGATCCTGGAACTGTACCATGGTGTCGGGAAAGACGTCCTCGAAGAGCATCTCGTCTGTGTGAGGAACGAGCAGTCGCTCTGCAACACCACTGGTTTGTGCTGTGGCGAAGGGGAAATACTCCATCCAGTTTATGCCTTCCATAGGATCTGTTTGTGCAGTGGGCTCTACCCCTGCTACCAAACCGGGTTCAACTCCATTTGCAGTGTCATTTGTCAGATTACTGTTATGCAGAACACCGCTAGACAACGAAAGCAGCGCCTCTGCACCTTCAGCTCTAGCCCCTGGTCTCAGTCGTTGGAATCCAATGTGGAAGATATTCGCCGTCGGCCACATCCCTCGTAGTTGATCGACTGCCATGGTCAGGATGTCCAAGTCTTCATTCGCGGCTCTCGCCAGTCCCTCCACGCGGCAGGCTTGAAGAAGGGCTACGAATGCCATGCCGCAGTACCAACCTGTTATTGCTTGATAGGCTCTTGTTCCCCCACGAGAAAGTGTATCTCGGAAGATACGCGCAATACAGGAAGCGGCGAGAACAGCAGGTGGATAGGCCTGTGATTGATGCGGCTGTTGATGTTTCAGGTGGAGGATTATTATTGCAGCAAGATAAGGTAGATGCATCTGGTGGATATCTCTGTTGAAGGTCGTTGTTCGCGTGGAGTGAATGGGTAGTTGGAGATGTGGCGGAAGGCAGGTAATCCATGAAATAAGTTCTCGCGCAAGATGGGTGGGAAATGGATTGGTGCTGTCTGCTGTCGGACGGGCAATGTACTTTGCTATACGACCAATGATACCGCAGAGGCGGACCCAGTGAATGAATATTTCTGCTTTGATGAGCGTGGTAGGATCCGCCACGGCGTCAGGGAAGTCGTCAAGGGTTGGTTCAGCAATGTCGCAGTCCGTAGGGTCGATAGTACAGGGCTTGTTCTGACACAATGCCGTCAGCCGTTCTCGTGCAAAAGCCGTCCACCAGATGCGACGGCGGATGAGGTGTGAGCGGTGGTTTGCCGGGTGGTTATGCTGGGAGGAGGCGAGCCCGGGCCCTGGAGACGGCTGTTGGTGGACGCCCAGTTGCTGGCAGTGGCGGATTACCACAGATGTCCACCACCAAGAGGAATGGCGATGCAGAATGGATGGCGGGCGTGGACTCCACCAGTAGAACAGGGAAACGGCCTGGAGGGAGCGGACTACATCGGGCTCAGAATCGTTGTAGAACAGGTTACGAGCGCGCTCATAGTATGAGGCTGGACCATCGTGTGGCATCACTGGAGGTTGAATGTGACTGCCGACGATGGCGAGAGCATTGACGAGGAGTGGCGACTGGGATAGTTCGTCAATGTTGAGCTGGTCGCGGTCCAAGACGGGACACCATGGTAGGCAGTACTCCAGATATGTTTCGACAAAGCTTTGTTGGAGGTCAGGATTGGGGAGGAGGCGCGCATCTGGTCGGCTCTGAGCGAGCAGGCGCTGTTCCTGGTTGCGAGCATCGGCTTGGATTTCGAGTTCGTAGTATCGCGAGGAGAGGTCGCGCCGGGTCTCTGTATCGTCTGTTCGACAAGTCGCGGGTGAGCCGCTCAAATCGCCAGCCACGGCAGGAGGATTCAGATGACTTGCATCGCTCTCTGGCAATGGAGGATTGTCAAAATTCCAAATCCACTCTTCTTCGACAGGCCCCTCGGTCTCCACCGCGACAGGCTGTAAACGTTGCGACTTTCTCGTGCTGCTGCCATTGCTATCACGGGTTCGACGGGGGATGCGTTTGGACGGTCGCATGCGACATTCTTTTCCGCCAGTCTCGCAGTTGGTGCAGTTGCTCAGACCTTGCCCGGTGCGGGTTTGGAGGTCGCATCGGATCTAGCGCTGCCTCTTAGCTTCTTCCCAGGAGGCAAACCTGAACAATCGTACCTTTTTCGAATGGCAGATAGTGCATGCCAGCTCGGCGCGCTTTCGCTTCTGCTGCTGGCCGGTAAATTGCAGCCATGGAGTTGCGTTGACCATCTTGACGGCTTGGATGCTCTACCGGTGAGCAAAGGGACCGAAAGGAGGAATATCGGCTCATCCCCAGCCCCAGCTTCGGCTCAGAGAGCAATCTGGGGTGCGGGGGTTGTGGAGTTGGAGTTGGAGCTCCCTCTGATTGGAGTCAACCAGCTCGCTTCTGTTCGGTTGGAGGTCAATAGCCCCCATTCAGGAATGCCGACAACCGGTTCAGAGCTCCCAGCAGCCCAAGCTCGTAGTAACGCCGAGTATTAGCGCGTGCCCAGACAATCAATGGCCGAAACATCCGGTAAACTGCCGGTATCCCCTGCCCCCGTCGGCAGTCCCAAAATGGCAGCCCTACCTCCTCACCTACTGCACCTGCACCTGAAGTGCACGGCATTCTAACCCGATAATGGTGATTGCGAATGTGCGATGTGCACCGTATGATCATCTACCCTTTTATAAAGTCTACCGAACAAGCTTGCCCTCGTAACCACAATCAACTAGCCAGTTTGACGCCATGGCCATTCCTACAGAGCCACAAGCCATCATCGGCCAGCCAGAGACCAACGGACACACTAACGGCCATGCAAATGGAAGCACCAGCAACGGTGTGCATCTCCCACCATTAGACGCTCCGTCAAAACCCAGCGGACCGACTCCTCACCCGCGCTCCATCCCACTCAACAACCAATATGGATACACGCCGCGCAAACTGCGCATTATCACCATCGGGGCAGGATTCTCAGGGCTGCTGATGGCGCACAAGATTCAACATAGATTCTCCGAACTGCAGGAGTTTGTCACGCACAAAATCTTCGAGATGCGCAGCGATATCGGTGGGACTTGGCTTGTGAATACCTACCCCGGCGTGCAATGTGATGTTCCTGGTATGACCTACCTCTACTCTCTCATTATCTTGATAATTCCTAAGATACTGACTGCATTACAGCGCATATCTACGCGTTCCCATTCGACCCCAACCCAAACTGGACCAAATTCTACTCCTCCGGCCCCGAGATCCAAGAATACATCAAATCCACCGTTCGCAAATGGAACCTCGACCGCGACGTGCACCTGAACACTCGCGTCACAGCAGCGCGATGGAACGAGAACGAGGGCGTGTGGAAAGTGACCGTCTCGCACAACGGTGTCTCCCGCGACGAATACTGCGAGATTCTGATATCGGGTCAAGGCGTCCTCTGCCACCCTTCGTGGCCGTCAATACCTGGCCTTCATGACTTCCAAGGCAAGATCGTGCACTCGGCGGAATGGGATCACAGCTTCGACTACTCTGGCAAGAGGATTGCGGTCATCGGGAATGGCTCGTCTGGAATCCAGATCACTCCTCAGATGGCAGCTTTGCCGGGGACGACGGTGGTCAATTACATGCGCTCCGCAGCGTGGATCTATTATCGAGTCCCGCCTTCAAAGCATCTGGGAAGGAATACAGATGAGGTGAATCCGGTCTACTCGGAGGAGGACAAGGAGCGGTTCAAGGATCCAGAGGTGCATCGGGAGTATCGGAAGGGGATTATTGATCGGACAAACAAAGCGTTCAAGCTGGTCAGTCGTGTCTGCCATGAAATACTCTGGGCAAACTAGACTAACTCGTGACAGTTCCTGAAAGGCCCAAACAACGAAGAAGCAGTTCGCTTTGGCACCGAGCAAATGGCTGCGAAACTAAACTACGACCCCGAGCTGTGCCGCAAGCTCATTCCCAAATGGGAGGTCGGCTGTCGAAGAGTCACCCCCGGCCCGGGATATCTGGAATCATTCTCAAGGCCAAACTGCTCGCTGAGCGATAGCACTATCACCAAGATCACCGCAAACGCAGTCCACACAGCCGATGGCGAGGTCTTTGAATGCGACGTCGTCATCTGCGCAACGGGATTCGACGTCTCGCACACACCGAAATTCCCTCTCATCGGGCTGAATGGCGCAAACCTCGCTGAGAAATGGGCCGACGAGCCAGAGTCCTACCTTTCGGTCGCAACAGCGGGCTTTCCCAACTACTTCATCTTCACGGGTCCTAACTCTCTCGGCGGGCATGGGAGTCTCGTCGAAGCACTCAACTGGACAGGCGACTACTTCGTCAAGTGGATCAAGAAGATCGCCACGGAGGATATCAAATCCGTCGTCCCTAAGAAATCCGCCGAGGAGGCTTCGGTACGGTACGGAGACGAAGTACACAAGACCGTCGTCTGGACAGGCGGATGTAAGAGCTGGTATAAGCGGAATAAACCAAATGGGCGAGTCACTGCGCTGTTTGGCGGATCGGCGCTGCTCTTTAACCGGTTGATCAGCGAGCTGAGGCCGGAGGACTTTGACATTGAGTATCGCAGCGCGAACCAGTTTCGGTTCCTGGGGAATGGGTTCTTAGAGTATGAGTTTGATCCGGAGGCGGACTTGTCGTGGTATGTGGAGTTGCCGGAGCCGTTGAGGACAGTAAAGCAGTAGCCGTATAGACGTGATATATCCATGAATGACAGTTACTCGGTTATCCACTTTAGTTGAGCCCGGCTGTGCGGGGTATATATCCCCTGGTCTCTTGCTGTGTAAATTGTGCAAGAGAGTATATTCTTGATTATCGACAGCATGACCATCCCATCCACCATGTATGCCTGGAGAAAGCACAAGGGCAACCCCGTCCCTGTACGGATTCATCTCATCTATACTCTCCAATATTTCAGACTTACAATATTGCTTTGACCAGGTCTGGGAAGGGGTCCCTGTCCCCTCAACGCCACCAACAGGCTTCCTCGTGAAGTTACTCGCATCCGGAGGTCAGACTTCTCTCCCTCTTGCTCTCCATACAGGCCTAACAGGACCAGTCTGCCACAGCGACCAAGCCCTCCTCGACGTTGAAGACCGGCCCCAGTTCAACGACGTCTATACTCTTGTTAGTCCTCTCTTACCTCTCCTCTCCACCATGCTCGCCAGAGAATCCTGTTAATAGAACCAGGGCCACGAAGGCTGCGGCGAGATCGTCTCCATCGGAACGAACGTGTCAGATCCACGATTCGTGATAGTATAGCTCTCCATTACAACCATACCAAAAGAGCCTGCAGAGTCTAACATGCCCAGGGAACAAAGGTCGCCCTCCTCGCCGTCCCCGGCTGCGGCCTTCCCACCTGCGCCGAATGCAGCCGCGATTTGGCACAACTATGCCCCTCAGGCCAGCACCACGGAATAGGGCAAGATGGGTTCTACGCGGAGTATGTCACAATCGATCAGCGTGGTGTTGTACTTCTACCTAATGGTATGCCTTGCCTTTTATTTAACAGAAATCTCGAATGGCAATTGGGGTGCTGAGAAAGACTAATACTATGGCAAAATAGGAGTCACCCCAGCCATCGGCGCAATTGCCACCGACGCCGTAACAACCGCCTACCACGGCATTGTCCGCCGCGCGCAGGTCCAGAAATCAGAAACTGTTTTCCTGTTTGGTCTTGGTGGGTTGGGGTTTAATGCACTTCAAATCGTCCATAGTTACATCGGGGCTAGGGTTATTGTTTCTGATATCCGGGGTGAGAAGCTAACTGCTGCGAAAGAGCTGGGGATTCCAGACTCGGATATCGTGCCGCTGGGAACGTCGGTTGCGGAGTTTATTGCCCGGAATGAGATACGGGTTGATACGGTTCTGGAGTTTGTGGGTGCTAGGCAGACTTTTGCCGATGCGCAGAGGATTGTAAGGCCGGGTGGGAAGGTGTTGTGTGTTGGGACCGGGGAGAGGATGAATGAGCTGAATATGAAGAATGGGATAAGGAAGAGGTTGAGTTTTTTGTTTAGCTATGGCGGGCAGAGGGGAGATCTTGAGGAGGTGTTGGGGTTGATTGCGCGGGGGGTGTTGAGGCCTAGGGTGAGGATGCAGTCTATCAGGGAGTTTCCGGAGGTGCTGAGGAGGTTGGGGGAAGGAGGTGTTGAGGATAGGGTTGCGTTGATTCCTGTTTAGGTATTTAACTATGTGATTTGTATATGGTATGGCTATGCTATTAAGCGTTTACGCTCGCGCTCTTGGGCATCCCTATCCCTACCGCAGCGGTTGTTCCAGCGTCAACAGGGAGAATGACACCGGTTATCCATCGTGCGTGTGGTCCAGCGAGAAAGACCGCTGCAGTGGCACAGTCCCAGCCATTCCCTTCTGTACCGAGAAGACTCCGTTTTCTCCTTGCCTCGCGCGCCTCTTCGCTCATTCCGTTCCCAGCCGCGTACATCATCGGGGTGTAGAGCATCTGAGCGTTATCAGCACCTCGCAGAAGACAAGTTAGTTGAGAAAGACATACCCCCGGACACACACAATTAACCCTGATACCCTCCTCAGCATGATGCGCCGCCATCGCCCTCGTCATATTAACCACCGCTCCCTTCGCAGTCGGGTAGAGCAAATGCGGCGTGCCACCTTTCAAGCCAGCGACCGAGCCTATGTTCACTATGCTCCCTCGGATTCCGGACTCGGGCTCATTCTTCAACATCGCAGGAATAGCATACTTGGCCATGAGCACCATGCTCGACACATTAACTTCCAAACTCTGCGCCCACGATTCCATATCCACGGAGACGGCCGTTCCTGAAGCGCCGGCGATGCCGACATTGTTGACGAGGATGTCCAACCGGCCAAAGGTGGTGAGCGCTGCTTGAGATATACTCTCGCAATCGGATGCGCTCGTAACGTCGCCTTTTATCGCGATCGCTGTGCCGTATGCTTTGTCTTGTGCCTGCTCCTGGATCATCGAAACGGTCTTCTCCGCCCACTCGAGGTTTCGGTCGACACAGAGAACATTGCATCCGTCGCTGGCTAGCAGGATAGCGATTGCGCGGCCGTTGCCAATGCCATCTCCGAAACAGCCAGCGCCTGTGACGATGGCGGTTTTCGCCGCGAGGGACCGCGATGGGGGTGTCAGCGGAATATCAGCCATTGTTTCGAGATAAATCCGAGCAAGACAATGCTGATGATGACAGTATCTCCGAGCTCAAAGGTGTGACAGGTGCGGGGTCTCATGCAGAAGAAGATGACTGCTGATGGCGCCTTCCGAGGATGTCCTCGGGGTATAAAGTGGATGGAGAGCCGTCGGTTATCTTTGTCCGTCAGAGCCGAAGGATTTCTTCTCTGTCTCCAACTGTTCTGCGCATCGTCTGCACGGACATTGATCTCCGGTGCACTGGACACTTCCTGTTAAGAATCTACCTGCGGGCGTTGCGTCAATCAACAGAACAAAATGGACTTTTCTGAATACACCGGGCCCAGCGCCGAATGGATCGCCTTGGAGAAAGACCTTCCCACCCCTGCTCCTGGTCTCTCCGTCGAGCAGCTCAGGGCTGTCACCAACAAAGGTCGGGAGGATGTTGCGGCCAAGGAGATGGTTGAGCATGGTATGCTACCCCTCATTCCTCGGACTCCGACGACTGAGAGAGCTTGCTGACAGCTGTATGCGCCTAGCCTTCGATAAGAAAGTAATCCTGACCGACTATTCTATTCCTACACGCGATGGCTCTGCCATCGAAGCTCGCAGCTATCGTGCCGTTGCCACCGGATCGTCGGACAAACTCCCAGTCTACATCCACCTTCACGGCGGCGGCTTTCTTTTCGGCAGCATCGCCTCCGAAGACGCAACCTGCTCTCGAATAGTCGTGACTCTTGCAGAGCAAGGAGTCCCCGTACTTGTCTTCAATGTGAACTACAGACACACCCCCGAGCACAAATATCCGACCGCCTGGGATGATACCGAGGATGCATTCCACTGGGTCCACGACCATATATCTGAACTCGGAGGCGACCCGGATACAATTATATTTGGTGGAATCTCTGCAGGAGGCTGGCTTTCAGCGTCCACCGTTCTCTCTCAGCACCTAGGAACCGACAAAGAACTTGCTGCGAGGCCAAAGATCAAAGGACAGGTTCTTTTGAATCCCGCCCTGCTACACTATGATTGTTACGGCCCTCAGCTTGCGCAGATCTCCGATCCCAACCGGTCAAGCTATGCGGAGAACCGCGATGCGCCCGTTCTTCCATTGGAGCGTGCGAAACTGTTCACGAGCCTCCTGGGTATCGGCAGTGAGCACATTGTAGAGAACAACCTGAGGCTGAACCCCGCAAACGCGACGGCAGACCAGGTGAAGGGATTGCCACCGGCGACCTTGGGAATCGCAGGGAGAGACATTATGAGGGACGAGGGGTTGTTGTTCGCGAAGCTGTTGAGCGAGAATGGGTAAGATTCAGCCTTCTTTCTTCATGAGCGAACGCCGTGCTGATGATTACGCAGGGTTCCTACCAAGACTACTGTTTTCAAGGGTCTACCTCATGGGTTCCGACGGTTTGGACCAAAGCTGTCGGTCAATAAGAAGTGGGATGAGACTATTGTCGAGGGGATCAAGTGGGCATTGGGTGACGCTGAAGCTGGACCGTTTGTAATCAATGCTTTTTAAGACCAAGAAACTTGGACAGTCGCTGGATATTGTGCCCAGCTAGCTCTTTAGCTCACCAAATGTTCAGTAGCCTGAGGTAGAGACTATTGTTAGAGCCGATCATCCTTCCTCCACCCGGTAAACCGCATTGGGGTAGCCGGCGTTAGAATAACCCCGCATATCAGATCTGGGGAAGCATTAGATATATCTGGGGGTTAGTCAATTCTCCACAGAGTTAACCATTCCTACAAAGCACTGAATATCCTGCAAAATGCCGCCTCTCCCTCGCTACGAGTACACCGGTCCGGTAGACTGCACCATCCCACCGGACCCCAGCAAGCTGAAGGGAAAGAGCGTTATAGTTACAGGAGGTACGTCTATCAGCTCCAATAATACAGTCTTGATCCTCATCACCAGCAGGCGCAAATGGCATGGGCGAAACCACCGTCCGCAAATTCGCTGAAGCAGGGTCTCTCCCACCCTTCCCTAATAAGTCCCCTCTCTCCTCACAAACACGAAGCTGATATACAACAGCGCCTTTGTAACAATCGCGGATCTCAATGTCGAGCGCGGCGAGCAGGTCGCCCGAGAGCTTGCCCCGTAAGCAACTATCCACCCCACCATGCAAATACCTAACTCTGTACTAGCAACGCCCAATTCGTCAAATGCAACATCACCTCCTGGGACGAGCAAGTCTCCGTCTTCGAAGCCGCGATCGCCAACTCCCCGCATCACAGCTGCGATATCGTCATTGCCAATGCGGGCATTAGTCGTGCGAGTGGGGATAGTCTGTGGCCGCTGGATGGTGTGTCTACTGATTCTCACAAAACAATGTTTGTCTTTGCAAGTGTCATTGAGCTTGAGCTGATACGTCCGCCGTTGAATGAAACGAAACAGATATCAACGCACCCCCCGTCAAACCAACCCTGAGCATCGTCGACGTCAACCTCACCGGAACCCTCTACACGTGGAAACTGGCGGTACATTATTTCCGCAAACAGCCTGATACGCCTGATCGCGATCGCTGCTTTGTGATTACGGGGAGTATGGTGGCTTGGATTGATTCGCCGGTTTGTCTCTCCTCTTTTCCGGACCTCCTACTACCACAGGTGTTCTTGTATGAGTGGCGGCGTGCCTAGAGGAATGTGGCTGCTGATATGTGAGAGAGATTCAATAGGCGAACTGGCAATACACATGCACGAAATACGCCCTCCGGGGTCTCATGCGCGTGGCGCGCCGGAGTTCCTGGGAGCAGGGGATTCGGATTAATTATGTGGCGCCTTGGTAGGTACTCTTTTATCTTTATCCGGCGACTGCCCTACCATGGCATAGGTAGTATCTAACGGACTCGATTGCAAGCTATATCAAATCCGCCATCCGCTCGCCAACCTATGAAGCCGAGCTGATCGCCAAGGGCGTCGAGTTCGCGCCGCAGGAAGACGTCGCGAGGTGCTTTATGCGGATTGCGACGGACCAGACGATTAATGGTATACCACTTGATGTCCTTTCTTGCTGCTTTCTGTGGACTGTTGGTAATGGATTTGCTCTACTTTAGGCCACTCGTTGATGATTACCCCGGCTTCGATTGCGAAGGAGGGATTCAAGGATGTAGAGCAGGATGACTATACAGAGGGGTATCTGAAGGATACGCAGGATCTGCAATTGAGGATTATTGAGGATCGGTGGGTGGAGGGGTGGAGTCAGGGGAGGACGGCGGAGGGGGGGTTGAAGGCGAAGGCTTCGTAGGATTCAAGCAGAGCTTGAGGATGGATATGGGATGTTGAGATTCTGTCTCCGTACATGGATACGGTATTATCTACCGTGAGTAATCTTCCAGCAAGATAACGGTTCAGCTGCTATCTTTTGTAGACAATACAGAGGTATCTACCAACCTTGACATTTTGCACCACTCTGGACGACTATATAGTTTCGGTATATCCTGCACTTTTAGCTCAAGGTGGAGGCTGTATAATTAGCCCGTCCATGTATAGATAAAAGATCGATAGTCATATGATCTAGATAGATTTGTAGCCTGTCCCGCCGGTGACCTGGATCTGAGCCCGGTTCAGAGAGCTTCAGCCATCCGCGTTCTTTTACTACACCCATCGCAAAGCCTCAACAGATAATATAATGACTGCATGCTGACATGACAGCTAAGAAGGCCCCCTGGTTCTGTACCTAGTCTGCGCATCGCTCGGCGCGAGAAATCCCACCAGTAACCACTCGCCACTTTATATCTCGAACGCCAGCCGCCACTGCGTACTTCCATTCCGGTAGTATGTAGCACCCTGCAGTTCTCGCTCTGGGGCTAAATTGAGGTCAGGTTACTCATCACGCATCTTGCAGGGTACAGAATGTAGAGCAGTTGCAGTAGCTCGGGGCGACCTCGTATCCATCGATCGGATTCGTGGAATACGAGGCTCGTATAGAGTGCCCAGGACCCTTAGGCGTGCCAAGCGGCTTGAGTGCCCCCTGGCAGAAGGAATATGCCTTAGGTGAAGATTTGGTAAGAATCGCCAAGAGAGAGTATGTTTGTTCCTGTATACTTCAGAGAATGGTGACAGGGGTGGTGGCTGTATAAATACCTGATGATTTCCGGCTGGGAGATGGTTATCTCCGACATCAACAACAGCATCTCACACTCGATCTTCCTCTTTTGTTTTACTAGAAACAGCACTATGCAGTTCTCGAAGATATACACTCTCGCCCTCCTCGCGGCCAGCGCATCTGCATCACCCACCCCGCAACAATCCAGCCAGATTGTCTCCCTGCGTAATGCGTACCAGAGCTTCTGCAACAGCGCGAGCAACCAGATTGGGTCATTGAGTAGCCAGTTTGGGAATGTTGGGGGGCAGTTGGGAAATGGCAATGTCGGTCCTGTCTTGTTTTGATATGCGTGTTGAGAGGCTGATTCCGGTGCAGCTCAATAGCTACCAGCGGTCGTTTCAGGATGCTGGTGGGCAGATGACGAATGCTTGTGCTGCGATTGTGAATACATTGAATCAGTAGTATGTTTGCTCTCTCTGTTCAGGGGTTTTGGGGGTGGGTTGGCTAATTCGGGGTAGTATTTGAGATGCGATGAAGATCTTGTCAGTGCTGGGTACTGGTCTGGGAGGACTGAGAGGAAAGAGAGGCAGGGTGTAGGTGAGATAGGCTTGACTGTTGGTTGATGGTGCGTGGGGTCTCGACAATATATATTTGAGTATTCAGTATATGTGAATGAGAATCCAAGAAGAGTACCGTTATCTATGACAGCACTTACTTATTGAGAGAGTCTATCCTGCCAGAGTCGCTTAATACCGGCTTTGGAGGTTCTGCGCAAGTGTGGAAGCAGCGCTGCTACTGTCGTCTATGATAACATGCGAGGGCCTGAACGCAGCCTTCGTGCAAAGTGTCGACGCGATCGGCCACAAGGCTACGCGTCCTGAGTCCTGTCAGAGTTTCTTCCGGAGTACAAGAAAAGAGGTATTTGTATCACATTGCGTCGTCACGGTCCTACATCTTGGCTATATAAAACCCGCAAGCGGGTACTACCTCGTGGATACACGACGAGAGCAGATTAATGATCGCTGTGCAATGTACCAACGACCCTACCTCGCAAGCACCGCTCCATGCCTTTCCTCACCACCCACCTCGGCCCTCACAACATTCGCCTCGCCCCTAACCGCATCAACAATTTCAACCCGACACCCCTCAAACCGCCGACTCGGCACCCCCCTCTCAAACAGCACATCCAGCTCCTCAAACGTCCGCCCCCTCGTCTCCGGCAAGCAAAAGAAACAGTAAACCGCGCTCAGCGCCGCCGTCCCCGCAAACAAGAACCCCATCTTCCCGCGCCAGTCGCCCTGGTCTTCATTCATCGCATACGGAATCACAACCGCAAACACAACAGACCAGACGTAGCAGGACACTGTCGCCAGCGCGATCGTGAACCCGCGCAGCCGCGCGGAGGATACCTCCGCCAGGAGAACGTAGCAGAACGGGCCGAGCGAGAGGTCGTAGACGAACGTGCAGGCGAGCATGAGGGCGCACTGCGCCCATGTCGCGGCGGTGTCGCGCGGGGCGAGATCGACGGCGCCGATGGCAAAGAGTAAAATCGAGAGCGAGATGCATCCGAAGAGGTACATTGTTCGGCGGCCGATGTAGGAGAGCAGGAACCACGATATGCATGTGCCGATGAAGCCGATTGCTGTTAGGCCGAGGTTCATGCTGAAGGCGTCGGAGGCGTCGAGGCCCGCGAGTTCCATGAAGTGCACGGCGTAGGAAATGAAGAAGACGTTGCCCGTGAAGGCTTGCATGCTGTAGGCCATGACGCAGATGGTGAGCCGGCGGAGGTTCGGCCCGCGGAAGCATTCCAGGTAGTGTGGGTTGGCTGCGGTGAAGGACTCTTCGAGTTTGAGGGTTTCGCGGATGTGTGCTAGGCGATGGCTTGGGTCGACGGAGGGCGTTGTTAGGCGTTTTAATGAGGCCAGAGCGTCTGCGTAGCGGCCTTTGCGGCAGAGCCAGTAGGGAGGGTCGGGGCAGAAGTAGACCAGGGTTAGCATGATGAGAGGGAGAGCCCACTGCGTTGCGATGGGGATTTTGTAGCTGAGGGTTGTTTCTAGCGGCTCGGTTCCTTTTAGAATCCCCGATGCGATGAGCGACCCGATGGAGAAAGCGAGGTTGGTCATTGTTGCGGCGAAACCTCGAAGCACCAAGGGGGTGACTTCGCCGACGTAGGCGGATGCGCAGATCGGGTAGAAGGCGATTATGCACCCGTTCACCAGCTGACCGATAAACAGCTGCGCCGGACTGTGGGAGAAGAACTGGATGAAGATGAAGCCGATGCTCAGGACTGAGCAGACGGCTATCATGAGGCGTGGGCCGAAGCGGTCGTAGGCGACAGCTGAGAGGAGAGCACCGAGGATAGCGCCTAGTAAGTTTGCGTAGTTGAATGCCGACAGCCATTGTGCAGCCAGCATGTATGTGCCATTGTTGTTGTAGCCGTAGGTTTGCTTGAAGACGTCCAGCCCGACGAGGCCTTTGACAACGCCGCCGTCGATACCCTTGAGGACTGTGGCCTAGATAGTATCAGATCTGCAGGGTAAAAAGGTAGGAAAAGAGGTACCAAATTCATGAACATGCCCCAGGCCAGGGCAGGCCAGTGCCTGCGGGCGGCGTCCAGGAAGCGGAGCGAGTGCTCATCCTTGGAGAACTCGTAGGACAGCTCGGCCTCGTGGAGGTCTGCGTCGGCTGGGAGGACCTGGACGAGATGTGTCTCCTTCTTCTCCGACCGAGCCATTGTTCAGTTGGGTTGTGTAAATCCTGAGGGAAAGAAAACTCGACATCCATCTTGGCTTTGGCGGGGCAGATTTGCAGTCGATTTACCTGTCATTTGATTGGCTGGATCCAGTCTGCAGCACCAAGGTCCTCCAGTCTTGAATCATCAGCTCTTTCTGGCGTGAGGCAAGGGCTAACTATGTCATACTACTACTCCGTATGTAGTGACCGAGTCAGCTTGTCCGGCTGAAATCGAATCAGGGGAATCCCATGGGGAGCCCCTCACTATCCTCCTGGGAACATCTGCCGAGAATCCTCGCCGGGCTCCATTTGACTTTCTGGTTCGCACTGGCTGCGCCGATCCACGGGGCTCTATCAGAATTTCCCCCGCACCCCGCGTCCTGCCCCCTTCTTTTTCTTGTTCTTGTTCTTCTTACTCTTCTTGTTCTTGTTGTTGAAGTGGTTCATTCTTTCTCAGATGAATGTATGCAAGTCCTCAGTGACAGCAGTGTCAGCCCTAGCGGCGACTAATCCGCAGCCCGCTAGCAAGATCCACGGAAGTTGAAAGAATCCTCCAGCTGTAGTTGATTAGATGCGGGGATCAAAGCCCCCCCGAGTCTCATTCGTTGATCCCTCTACTACTAGTAGAGTCAGCCCAAGCTTGGTCGGCCAGAAACTCGGGAAGTAGCCGCGCAGGCTGAGCAGTGAGCACTGGTCCCCGCTCGGAATCCCGCGTTCAGGGCGGAATGATGAGACGATCCTACGGAGTACTACGTTACGGTGATAAGCAAGACCCATAGCTTGGCGAGGTCGCGACTGCCGCCCTGTGCAACCGGCTGTCTCGAGCTATATAAACCTCTCATCTCCCCTGCCACCTTCCTGCTTCCTGCTTCCTCAACCATTGATACCCCATACCACCCAATGCCCTACTACACCATGCCTCTGGATACCACCACATTCCGCAACGTCATCAACGGCGAGCTGACCTCCACAGCGACCACCCGTCATGGCGTGAACCCTGCCAACAAGGAGCCCAACCCTGAGGTTCCCGTCGCCACACAAGAAGACCTCGACCGTGCCGTCAAGGCGGCTCGTGCGGCCTTCAAGAAGTGGTCCAAGACCACCTACGAAGAGCGCCGGAAGGCAATCTTTGCCTACGCAGACACCCTCGAAGCACACACAGACGACCTCGCCGCCCTTCTCACTCGAGAACAAGGAAAGCCCCTGGATCAGGCCAGACAGGAGGTCGGCATGGCCATTGTCTGGGTCCGCTCCCTCCCGACGATCGAGATCCCAGAGACCGTCGTCTCGGACAAGGACGACTGTAAGATTGTCCACCGGTACACGCCCCTTGGGGTTGCCGGTGCGATTGTGCCATGGAACTTCCCAGTCGTCCTCGCCCTCGGCAAGATCATCCCCGCCATCTACACTGGTAACAGCGTGATCGTCAAGCCGTCGCCTTTCACCCCTTACTGCGGCCTGAAAATAGCCGAGCTGGCCATCCCCCACTTCCCGCCCGGAGTCTTCCAGGCCCTCAGCGGCGGCGACGACCTCGGCCCCATGCTCACCGACCACCCTGGTATCGACAAGATCAGTTTCACAGGCTCAACCGTCACCGGTCGGCGAGTCATGGCAAGCTGCGCAAAGACGCTGAAGCGGGTCACCCTCGAGTTGGGTGGCAACGACGCAGCCATTGTTTGCCCAGATGTCGACCTCGACAAGATTATCCCCAATGTAAGCACTTGGAGTACCACTCCACCTTATCTCGTCTCCACACATGCAAAACAGCGCTAACGTATGACAGCTGGCAGTCCTCTCCTTCCTCTGCTCCAGCCAAATCTGCATGATGGTCAAGCGCCTTTACGTGCACTCCTCAATCTACGACGCCTTCCTCGCCAAGTTCACCGAGGTTGTCAAAGCATTCAAGATCGGTGAAGGCACAGAAGACGGCGCATTCATCGGCCCCGTGCAGAACGGAATGCAATTCGAAAAGGCCAAGGAGCTCTTCTCCACTATCCAGTCCGAGAACCTCACCGCCGCCCTGGGAGGCCAAATCTCCGAGTCTAAGGGATACTTCATCCCGCCCACCATCATCGATAACCCACCCGAGTCCTCCCGTGTCGTGCAGGAGGAGCCATTTGCCCCTATTCTGCCCGTGCTCAAGTGGGACGACGAAGACGACGTTATCGCCCGCGCGAATGCCAGCGAAAGTGGGCTCGGTGCGTCGGTCTGGACGAAGGATTTGGAGAAGGGACAACGAATTGCGGATCAGCTTGAAGCGGGCAATGTTTGGGTAAACACACACTTTGAAGTCTCACCGTTTACGCCGTTTGGTGGACACAAGAGCTCGGGCATCGGGAGCGAGTGGGGTCTGCCGGGGTTGGTTTCTTACTGTAATTCGCAGAGCGTTTGGGTGAAGAAGGCTTAGATAGGTGACTAGACCGTGGTGGCTGGCGTGGTAGCTTGATTTGAGTCAAGGCATTATCACTAATCAATTCACTTGATCCTTCAGGATGGCCTTGTAACAAACCGGTAGATGTATACGCAGTGGCAAAATAAATGATTGTCCCCATGACCGTCGTCTCGTGCGTGGCTATGTGAAGTACCATCTCTCGTAGCGAATTCAGTAAGACCGTGTCTTCCACTAACTATATTGAATTGATTTCTCATCCTCGGCTGAATGTTGGATCTCGCGCTTGCGATGGATTCATTGTCTTTCGTTCTGAGCCAGTAAATAATTGTATCGGGGCTCATAGCGTGTAGATATCTGAGACGCAGCCCTGAACAGCAGCGGAGCTGTGGATTTACTACCCCAACTGTAAAGCCCACAGTCGGTAACAGTGTTTATGGCCAACTGACCTGGCTGGTGATCACTAAAGCTAAGAGTGAATGGAAGTCCTAGGAGAGAGGTATATCTATAAACTTCTGTTTCCCCCGGAGATTCCGAGCTAGAACCTTCCTTCCTACATGTCCTTTATTCAACTGCAGCATCTTCACAGGAAGAGCAGGCTCATGTCGTCAGAGGACTGCCTTTATGCTCAACATTGATTAGATCGTTATCCTCTCGACTTCGAAGTACACTTTCTGAAAATGACACTCGGAGCGATATGTATGGCATCACTGAATTAAATATGTATAGGTAGGACTACAGAGGACATGAACTATGACATCCTAGCGCCCATTCTCTGCCTTGCTGTCTGTTCAGACTTCCTAAAAGCCGTAGCATATGTGTTTCCTCTCTACGCCGGGCATGTCTGGTCTGTGGACGGAGACTCAACCACACAGTGGACATTTGGTCTTTATCTGTTACGTGCGTTCGGATTTCACTTACCCTTTCAAACAAAACGTTGTATTCAATAGCTAGAGTGTCACATCTCAAACTGACGCAACGGCAAATTTCCCAGACCACGCCCACCTCCTCTTCGCCTTGTCAGATCCTCCCTCAACCGTGTTCCGTACCCTCTCATATTCTCCCTCTGAAAGACCGACAACAACATTTGCCTTGTACGCTCTGAGTACCAACTTATGGAGTCCAGAGCCTCGGCCTAATGGTCCGATGGCGTCTGGAACGCCGTCGTGCGGTCGCAGTGGGCCTGTGAGGAACGTTAGCCAGAGCCTCGAGCGTCACGGTAAGCAGCGGGTAAAGGCACTTATGTCACCTGTTAGCTTCCTGTAATTCAAATCAACATTAAGATTACTAGATTGCTGGTATTCAGCTCCGTGAAGGGCTCGTGTGTTACGTGCGATAGACGCCAGTAGCTACCGCCGGTAATCTGCAGCGCTGTTTCTTGCCCTCCCCAAATTGATACTGACGCATCAACAGGCGGCCCTTGGCTCATCGACTCGGCAAAGCCGCAAGAAATCATGGACGAGCTTTGAAATCGCGCAAAGGTTACTGGATGGCTTGTCTCGACTATATTGGATGCGTTCGCTCGCTCCCAGGGAACACAACAATCATCCCGTAAACCAACGGTTTGTGGAATCACACGCTAGATTTGGGCTCATCGGTTGCCTCCATTCATCCGGCTTGAACAGCACTTGAGCAGGATCGAGTAAGCACTCAGTCTGTACTTGTGGACTACATCAATGGTAAGACCTGTGACCTGGGGCCTTGGACAGAGGATTGAGAAGCATAGTGGGTGCCCTCGTCCTTTCCAAACGCTCATCCTGCCTGGGACTGGAATCGCTGTCCGGAGCTCAAACACGGCTTTATCGCCCAACAGAAGGAAACATTACTGTGGGCGTTGGAAGAGACTGGCACTGGCACCAAGCAGTACAAGGCCTCATGTCAGCTGGGGGTGGAGATGACCAATGACAGTCTGATCCGTGTAATTCTCACGATGATCGCGGTTCATCCTGAGCTGCCAGAACTTGATCTGAGAGCTTCAGAACTGACGACGCTGCTAGTAGTGGCCTAGCACTACCATCCCCGCCCCGACCCGGATACTCATTTGCGTGCGTGTTTCCCCTTGGAAAGATGTGAAAAGGTTGCAACTTCCTCGCACAGGCAGTCCAAGCCTAACTAGTGGTTGTGGAAGCCTTCCTGACGACTATGTACATACTGATCCCAGAGTTACCTAACTTCAATTACTAACCGCATGGCCCGCTTGATATTGTGAGAGACCGAAGGTCCTGCATCACAGGTCAGCAGTAGTGGCATGATGAGATCGAAGCTGAAGAGACTTGGAGTAGCTGCTTCGGTGTGTGATGAGGCAGCCGATTGTGAAATGGGATTGGGGCAAGCTGAGGTTAGGTCAATCTTACTTCCCTTTGACCATGGACATTGCTTTAATAATGGACTAGCAGACATTTCGCGTGCATGTTGACGTTCTTGTCAAATTCAAAAGTCCCTACCTCCTCGCTTTCGATTAGGGTCGATCCCGTTCAACCAGCAAAGTACAGGTCCCGACCGTCAGTCCTCTAGACGGTGGGCTCGTGCCCATCCATGCTTAACTCCGAATCTTCGAGCAGGGACCGGAGTTTACAGGGGACAGAACCCGAAACTATAGGGATGGTCCTAGGTCATAGGGGCACACAGGGCGCGTGGGGGATAAATCAACTGTGATGTTAGAGAGTCACAAGGCTGTCGGTCACAATTCCAGCGAGCCTTGCGGGAATTAATTGGAAAATGTCATTGGTGTACTTGACCAACGCCCGATGCCCTGCCCCACGTCAGCACGTATACAAGATACTGTATAATTTATATGTAAGTGGCATCTTGCACACAACGAGGAACGTCGTTCCAAAAGATCAACCTTCGCAAGATGACAACAAACCAGGCTGCCTGGAGTACAAGTCCAACTGCGCATCCATATCGTATCCAAGATGCTTCATATCCTACCCCGGGGCCAGGGGAAATCGTCATAAAGAACGCCGCTGTTGCTATTGTACGTTTGATCCGTTCCTCACTTCTAGCACATCCGCTAAGTCTCTTTTCTCGTAGAATCCCTCCGACTGGAAAATTCAGTACGATGGACCTAGATGCCCCCCAAGAAGCAGCGCACGAGTCTAATCTCCTCACTCTTCCAGAACATACGGTGCACCTTGGCTGAGAAGCTGGCCATTCATCCTCGGCACAGATGTCGCTGGCGTGGTGGCCAACGTAGGCCCCGGTGTAAGGCGCTTCACCAAAGACCAGCGAGTCGTTGCGTAAGTACTACAGTCAATCCTACTCTGCAAGACATGCCTCTCACTGGTTTCGGTACAGATACTGCCACAATTTAGGCACAGGCGTTTCCGCGAACTCCGGATTCCAGCTGTACACCTTAGTCAAAGAAACGACTGCCGCGGGAATTCCTGATGCCATCACTTTCGAAGAAGCCGCCGTGCTACCGCAAGCCATCTCAACTGCCGCGGCAGGATTGTTTCTCAAGGAAAGCCTCGATCTTCCCTTGCCCACTTGTGATGCTACCGCCTCGAAGCCCACCTCGACCACGAAATCGATTCTTATCTGGGGTGGCGCGTCGTCGGTTGGCGCGACAGCGATTCAACTCGCTGTTGCGGCAGGTCTAACAGTAATCACGACTGCGTCGGCGCACAACCATGAATTGGTGAAGAGTCTAGGCGCAAAGGAGGTTTTTGATTATAGATCTCCGACTGTCGTGCAGGATCTTGCGGGTGTGCTTGCCAGTCCTGGGGCTGAAATCGTTGGTGTCTTGGACGCTATTTCCGAGACTGCCAGTTTTGAGTTGGTGCGCGCGGTTCTGGAGGCCTTGAAGGGAGGTGCAGCTGTTAGGACGATTTGTGTTCTGCCGTATGATAACCCTACGGCCGAGTTTGCGCCAATATTTGGTAAGGTCCTCGTGATGACACCAGTTTCGTCTTCTTCTTTGTTCACCGTCATTGCGTATTACTGACGATCTACTCAGTCAGTTCTAACTTCTTAACGTATGAGTCCAACAAACGTGTGGCCAACGGTATCTGGAGGGATTTCTTGTCAGAAGCCATGGGGAGCGGCGGCCTTAAGCCTAAGCCAGACCCGGAGGTTGTGGGGCATGGGCTAGACGCAATCCAAAATGCTGTTGACATACTCAAGAGAGGTGTCTCGGCTAAGAAGCTTGTTGTCACTCTGTGATCACATCATCCCGAAGCCGGGGAAGCTTTTGTTTCTGGTGTGCAACTTGGAGTATACATGCCTCCGTCCTGCAGTCGATACATAGGCTCTACACTGGTATATATTCTAGCAGACTCTGGATAAAGTGAAAAGGATCAGATGCTTAGAGCAAGCCCCAATGGGCCTGCAAGTGGCGGCATAATAAGCATTGGCCATCCAGTGCGGACTATCCCGCTAGTGCTGGTTTGCCCCCTTGGTGGTTTTGCGTAGATCCTTATGCCTGCGCCTTGTCACAAGATGCGGAGAACTAGAAGCGAGATCTCACAGCTGTTTAGGGCCAGGGCAGGTGACGGGTTTGAGGAGCTGAGCTGTCTAAGTGATGAGCTGAGATCTTACTCTTCTGATGCTTGGCAGGTCTAGTACAATAGAGTCTCGCTACATGGAGAATATCATTGGGTAGCCGTGTGATGGAGCTGCAGGTGGTTTCTGCAGGTTGTTGATCCTGTCCAGATTGATCAACGCCCCTGCGGACTACGCCGCTAGCTTCACTCGCTCGTTCAGCTTTGGGCTTTGTATGCAGCTCTACAGCTGAACAGGTTCAACAGAGGTTACAATAGTATAAGTGTAAGACCTTGTTCACCAGTGTATAAATTCCACCTCTACCCGAGTTCAGATCCGGTTTTGCTAGCAAGCAACCCAGCCCAGCACTACCTCCTACAGCTATCAAGACACCTCACGCTGCATCAATAGCACCACTCCCCTCGGGCCTCCTGCAACTATCAACATGAAATCCCTCCCCACCCTCCTCGCTCTCGCCGTCGCCCTCCAAGGGTCATTCACCGTCGGCCAAAGCGTCTACTCCTACAACTGTGCCGACTGCAACTGCAACGCCGACCACAGTTTCGGCAGCACCGCATTCGGCGACTGCATCAACCTCCCCGTTGACGCATACTCAATGGGCCTCTCCAAGGCTGGGCTTGGCGGAATAAAGTCCGTCCGGTGCACAGTCTTTGATACGTATGGATGTCAGGGAAGATCGCAGAATATGGGTGTTCGGACCGGACAGAACTGGGGGTGTACGAATACCCAGATTAGTTGGGTTCGGTCGGCTGTTTGTAATGTTGTCGGTTGAACATGGGAGAAGGGAGACGATATGGCGGCAAGAAGGTGAACAATATAGTCCTAAAGGTATTAGGCATTCATCTATGCCGGGGGCACTAATGGTATATGCTTCATGCCTGTTTCCATAGTGATACTTGGTAAAGAGTGCCCTATGCAATTCTCTTTCTCAGTCCACACTGTTTGACACAATTGAAAGTTCTGGCATTGCAGCGCTGAAGAGTCAAACAATAGTCCATTGACTTCCATTTGGTAACTATTCGCACTAGGACTTTCGGGACCCGCCGATGTCACCTTGCTCTGCAGTCGGACGGCGGTAATCGGGATCAACGAGGCCATGAACAGACGGGTATAAGCCATTCAGCTGAATAATGAAGAAGAGAGGTGTGTCAGGCACCTTGAGCCTCTTAATCCTGCACTAGTTCTCGGCCTGGTCAGGGGCGTTGTCTCAAGACGTCAGGTGGTAAGAGACAGAAGACGCCGCACTACAAGCCTAAAGCTCAGTCGCAACTTGAAGAATCGCGAGCTTTTGGCCACGCGACAGGAATTTCCTCATGCCCGTTATAGTCACTCCTGCTCTATCAAGGACATCTGCGTATGGCAGTACCGGACTGAACTGGGGCTTCAAGTTTATGCGCCGTGCATGGATATCAAATCTAGCCTACCATCAGGGCACAGATCGACAGCATCTGGCCGCTATCAAACCCCTCACACCAATATTGTTGCTGATGAATCACAAATGGTATATCCGAAACAGTGTGAATCAAAACCAGATCATGACGCATCACGGACTATTCATGTCTTGACCCGGACTCAAGGTACATAAGCTATAAAGCTATATCAAAGGTATATAAACATGTAGCCCTAGCTTCGGTACCGACAGTCTCTCACCCCTGGAGTCAATGTACCTCATTCCTGTAGAGAAAACCCGAAAGGCAAGCTACCTCCCTCTTCGCGCCATCGCCTACTAACTAGCCATCTTCCAACGGTCACCATTTCTAACAGACTCACTAGGGGCCTTGACAATTGGTGTGAGCCAGATCCGGCCGTCGTAAGAAGAGATGGAAAACATTGAGAAATGAAGGTCTGATTTCTTATATCTATAGAGAATTGAGGCCGTAGTTATCCCTCAGGATCGTGAGGATCCGAGGACATCTATACTAGTTCTGTATAGGAAAAAGCTGTTGAATCCAAATAAGTACCTATTTCTTTTCTAATTGCTGTACTTTAATTAAGCAGGTGGTTGTTGATCAGTCCTCCGTGCAGGAGAATTGGAGTACGTTGGGCACCCAAGCAGTTAGAGACACTGCCTGCCTCACAATTGGCGTGTAACAGTGAGCTGTGTCTGATTAAGGGGTGCTAGATTCGGGGACGGCTGAGGGCGCGGCAGGCGCCGGGCACGATATCGAGAAAGAGGCGTACACTGAGTGCATCGCTGGGGAAAAGGTTGGTCTTGGTTCTGAGGGTGAGTGCCCGCTATGCTTTAAATCGGTGTGCCCGCTAATCAGTAGAGGAGAGAATAGTTGTGAATTGACTCTCCACTTTGCCACGTATGCACTACTCTGAGAGGAAGCAATGGAGTCAAGATGGCGTTCCATTGTGGTTTCCTATAGCTTATGGCACGAAGCCATATGTCAGATCGGATAACTGGTTCCAGAACTCGAAGCCCTCGAACTGGTCCGGCCCAAGGCCGATGTCTGTATCTAGCAAGCTCGAGCCTGGATCTGTCTCCACTGTTTTAATCCTATTTGAAAACCAGCGTTCAATTCGCTGGTATGCCTCTGCGTACTCAGAGAGCATTGGCTTATCGTGAAGAAGGATCTTCGTCCGTGGAGTGGCAGAGTTGCTTGCATCGTTCAACAGCTTACTGGTTTGCTGTAACATTGCGGGCAGGTCGTAAATTGATCGGGCGGCAACAGTGTCCCAGGCTGGGTCCTCTAGGCAAAGCATTGTCATGGCTTTGATCATCGCTAGGGAAAGGTGGAGAAAAGAGGCGAATGTAAGATGTGGATACGATGCTAGAGGTATTTGACAGAAGACGCCGTGAAGTGCTCGGCAGCTTTGTAGGCAGTCCCAGATGGTTTGGTATCGAAGACTGCTGGGGGTATATGTGTTTGGGGTGCATGTGTGCTTGAGGGGCTCGAAGAGGCGAATGCGCACGGCGGCCGAGTGGGTTTGGATCAGATCTATATATTGTTAGTAAGGGTCCTCATCATGATTCTTGCATATTGCAGTCATACGATTCGCCTGCAGATGCTCTGGGAGCTGCTTCATGAGTGTGTCAAGTTCATGTCGCATTGAGGCAACTGCTATGGAGTGGATAGTTTCCTGAGGCGTCGTGGCCGTCTCAGGGGCCTCGTGGAAACAATCATTGACTTTAGTAGCAATTTTCTGTATTCGGACAAGGCCGACTAGCAATACGTCAGTCGGATGCTCCCCGGCCTGCTCTAACTGCCTGCAGCAATCATCGAAGTGAGCTGTGAAGTCCAGTCGACAACGCTTGCCTAGAATGGTGCACAGGCTTACATTATTAGTACGGTAGTTACCCATCAGACTGGAAGCACTTACGTTGATGCAATGTAGAACACACCCAAAGCAGCACGGTGACCGTCGCCTGTCTGGTTTGGCTGTGGTAAAATGTCATTACGGAGCTGAGTTGCAGCCTCGACAACAGACCGGAAGCTTGGGTTAGCAGATCTTCGAGCGCCATTCAGTCCCAGATCCCCAATCAGACCAATTGCAATCTGGAGAAGAGTTGTATCCTTGGCGGTGGCGTAGAAATAGATATCGCGCCTGGGAGAAATTTGTCAGAACTTAGTGGTTGCTCTGATGACAAAGGCTGGATGACATATACCAAGCAAGAAACACCAGGATAGCCTGGACAAGCTCCAAGTCCTTCTTCATACATATGACAGTCTCGTGTGCAATATGCTGGCGAAACCAGGTTTCGAAACGGGCGTATTCGTCTGGCTTACCAGGTCGGCAAACCCACAATACTGTTCGGAGGAGGAGTGGCTTGTGTCTATACAAGTCCTGTGCGTTGCATGACGGGACCGGAACAAAGGGATACTGGGGTAGCATTGTCGTCATATACTCCCCCAGAACCCTGTCTGCCTCAGCAAAGGATATCTCCACGCCCGGACTGGTCTCTGCCGAGTACTGGGGCGTTGAGAGAGGTTGCGCAGGGGGAGGCAGCAGGTCAGTCAGAGTGACATCTGGCTCCAAATTGCGTGTACTAGCCTTCTCTGCTCTCTCGTTGGTCAAGAGAGACATGATATCGTCTAGTTTCTGCTCGATGATTTTGGAGTGACTGCATCGTCTGTCGTAAGCGCATTGTAGGACCAAAGGAATGATGGCGGAACGCACATGGCTTTGCCTCGCCGCTTTTTGGACACCGCGCTTGATTTGGAACATAACGACTTATGCATCGAACACCTGGAGGCCCATTAGTATGAGACTCAACCCTGGGGATAGGCAGGCTCACGTACCTCTGGCAGACGCCGGTGTCATCGTCAGGCCAGACGCATTTAGCCTTTGCTCGGGCACAGTTAGTGCAAGCCCTAGGTTTATCGGACATCTTCAGGGTGATTTGAAATCGAGCTGGAGAAGAAGGGGGAGATGGAAGGAAGGCCCCGGCCCCGGCCCGGAGAGCAAAAACCTTTCCGGGTGGAGACTTGGCGCCAAGCACTTGGCATCGGTGACCTATTTGCTCTCCGCATAGTCACCTAACTATTACATTGATCTTGATTCCTGCCTGCGATATCATCCATACTTCGCCTGGCTACTCCCTCAAGACGAAAATACGAACTCTGCATAGTTCTTGCTTCCAGAAACCTGCTTTTGAGCTGCCCCTGCCCCGGGACTCCCCATTAATACGAGGTTGCATCCCGATCACCATCGTCTCCGCAGCTCCTTGATTCGCGAAAGACTCGTGTTCGTCGTCGGACCTCTATATTTAACGGGTTGACGTCAGGAAATCAGAATCCCATGTACAATAATTCAATTGATTCCTTGTTTGCGGGCTCGACACCTTGTTTGATCTGGTAAAGTCGGGATGCGAGAAGGTGTAGCAAGTACTGAGATACGAGTTAGGTGGTTTCACAAGCTGGATTGCCTGGTTCTTGGACACGGAACACGCAGGATCATCAGAGTATAAATATCAACAGATCCAAGGTACTCACGACTTTAAGCAACGATCGTCCGACCTGTCTCCCTCTGATCAGCATATTCAGCCTATTGGCGTTTGACCGACATGGTTCCCAATCCCTTCACGTCCATTGGGCTTGCCCTCCTCTCCCTCACCCCCACCGCAACAGCCATGTTTTGGGTCGATCGCGCGGGATGGAACGCTCAGCCCCCCAAGGCGGATAGTCCCAGCGTCTCAGACGTTCAGGGCGTCAAGGTCCACTGGGTTGGCGAGGCATTCGAGTCGCGCGAGCATTCCGCATGCGCTGCATACATGAGATCCACCCAGGAGCTGCACCTGAACCACCCCACAGAGAACTACAACGATATCGCCTACTCCCTTGCCGTATGCGAGCACGGCTACGTCTACGAAGGACGCGGAGAGGGCGTCCAGAACGGCGCAAACGGTGGTCAAACCCTAAATGCCAACCACTATGCTGTTCTTGCATTCCTCGGGGAGACCGGCCTCTCTGAGCCTACGGATAACCAGATCCTCGGCATCCAGGATGCAATTGCTTACCTTCAGCGTGCGGGCGCTGGAACTGAGATTCTGGGTCATAAGGATGGATACGGTCAGACGGAGTGTCCTGGCCCCGCGCTTGATGCGCTTGTCGATAACGGCGGCTTGGACCCTGGCGAGCTTAACGATGCGACTGAACATACTGTCCAGGATGGCGAGGATCTGGCTGATATTGCCGAGCAATACAACATCCCCGAGCGCTACATCATTGCCGCCAACGACCTTGGTAGCGCCGGCAATATCACGGCCGGCGATGTCCTCGAGATCCCCGCCCGCGGCGTCCCTATCGGTGGAACTCCACCTGATGACGGAGGTGATGGTGGCGACGGAGATGATGGTGGAGATGACGGTGGAGGTGACGGTGGTGATGACGGTGGTGATGATGGTGATGGGGATGATGGGGATGATGGGGATGACGGCGGAGGTACCACAAACGTGCCCTTCCCCGGCGCAGCATGGTTCAAGAGTCAGCCCAACAGCCCCGTGATCACGGCGATGGGGAAGAGACTTGTTGCAGAAGGTTGTTCCGAATACTCCGTTGGCCCCGGCCCGCAGTGGACCACCGCAGATAAAAACAGCTATAGTTGTTGGCAGAGGAAGCTGGGATACACTGGTGCTGATGCGGACGGATGGCCAGGGCAGGCATCTTGGGATAAGCTCAAAGTCCCACCAGCTGGCAATTCATACGAGTCCTTCCCCGGCGCAAGCTGGTTCAAGAATCAGCCTAACAGTCCCATCATCACGGCAATGGGGTCGAGACTCGTTGTGGAGGGCTGTTCCGAATACTCTATTGGACCTGGACCCCAGTGGACTAATGCCGACAAGAACAGTTACAGTTGCTGGCAGAAGAAGCTCGGATATACTGGTGTTGATGCGGATGGCTGGCCGGGGCAGACTTCCTGGAATCAGTTGAAGGTTGGTTATCTCACTGTATATGTGCTTTGATGTGCATCCGCTGACTTTGACGATTAGGTGCCTAATTCCTGATCAGTTTTTCTTCGAGATAACTGATGGTGTGTTTCCACCCAGGAAATTGGTTATCTGTATGGTCTTGGACATGGTTTATAGTGATCGTCGTGGTATATATGTTGTATTCGACTATATATAGTCTGCTATCCTTCAGGGAGTCTTTCTGAGCCCACTACGAGTTCGATAATGATATTCGCTAGTTAATCCGAGTGCGGCGAGTGAGTGAAAGCATCAATATTATAGGACCAAGATACGTAATAAAGTGGTCTTGTATTTCAGGAACAAGAAGCATAAAGGGCGAGGAAGAGCTCTGCGAGTACTTTATGCAGACCAGGCCAGGCACCAACGCCACCATGTGAAGCCTACTGGCTGCTCGATCACGAACCATGGATCTATTCGCCCGTGGAGAAAGCAGACTCACACGAAATCCATTGCCACATGCCGTCTGTTGAGCCCCATCCACCCCATCTATCCCCTCTACAATGGCGAAAGACCCCCGAAGGAATATGGATACGCGACATCGACGAATGCGAGATGTTCTACCGGCGTCTGACACACAAAGAAGAGCCCTGCTTTCCCGTGACGGCCCCTGCGTCCTTCACCTTGCCGCATGCGTCCACCGAGAGCGCGCACCCGATGCCCATGGCATGGAGGAGGCCCTCCGGAAGGCCTGGACGACCATGTGGTCCGCACACCCAACGCTCGCTTCCGGGTTGAGTACCACAAGGATACCAATCGCTAGACAAGAATCTATAAACCTCTACAAGGTGTCGAGCAAGAGGCGGAGTGGGTGACATGCACATTTAAGGTCATTGACACTGGTTCAATAAATATGCCCTGGTGTACGAAACCGCGAGCGGGCTGAAACATTCCAAAAGCACTGGTCTTGACGAGGGTATCGCCCATGTCGACGCTATACTCTCTTTCTGCGCTGCCCGCACGATATCACCGACGGGATACAGATCCTGCAACTGTTAAACCAACTCTTTGAGCACGCTGCACATGCCCATGATCAAGGAAGGAACCACTCACCTCCAGAATTGGGGAGCTAGTGGAAACGACTATCGCCCTGTTTCATATTGGAGGGTGAACAGAATCGTTTCGACGCAATCCAAGCCAAGAACGGCGAGGTGTATCACCATCCGCATCCGCTTGGCCTACCCCCTTCGCCATCCTTCTTAAGCATCTGTTCGGAGTCAGGGAGACGGCAGCGTGAATCTATCCTCATCCCGAAAAGCACCATAGCTGAGATCCTCACCCGCTGCAAAGCCATCGGCCCTGGAGTCGGCGTTACGCACGTCTTCATGACTGCGCTTGCAGTAGCTCCTGCTTCGCTCCAGCCAGAGAAGGAAGATGAAGCTGGAGACGCACCCTATGTAACCCGCTACGTAAACCACAGCATGATGAATCTCCGCCCCTTCTGCCAGACTCCCTATGACAGTCTTGCCCACGCTGCTGTCGCGTACCATACCATATCCGCACAGGCTTTAGCAACTGCCGTCGAGGTGCCTGCAACCTCTTCTGCACAGGAGAATGTTGCGAAAGCCAGAACCCAGCTTTGAAGCTCAAGCGGCTGGTGTGCGGGACTTTTATGTATCCGTCCGCTCGACCCTCTTGACGTCCTCGTCTTCACGCCCTCTTCCCAAGCCCCATGGCCAAATCCTGTTCGCGCCATCCGTCCTCAGATCCCTAACACCGACGCGAGGAACCGACCCTCATGCTATCACAGAGCAACCATTCTGACCTGTCCCACTGTCCTCCCTCGGAGACGTCTCGGCATTTGTACAGAGACAACACGGCGTGTTCGATCTAGAGCAAGTCCGGCAACCAGTGAGCCTATGGGTGCCGGTGTGGCGGTTTTTCTGTCCACGTGGAAGGGAGAGATTGAGGTTGCGGGGGTGTTCGATTCGATGACCGCGTTCATGGCAATGAGAGTGTGAGAGCATTTATACGAAAGGTTATTGGGGTTGTTTGTGGGGGGATGGGGATTAATGTCTAAGTCGAAGACGAGCGTGACAATGGTACCGCCACGGGGAAATGAGCGTCGGCTGGTGAAGTCAAGAAAAGGATGTGCGAGGTCTAAACGACAGCAATCCGTACATTAATTTCAATTCGCGCTGGAATCTTAGGATAGAAGTAAGTAGAGCTGGCAGCAATATTTACGTGGGTGCTTGGTATTGTATCCATATCGAACCCTCGCTGTTAACCTCTTGATCGTCTGTTAGATTTTTCCGTCAATATAGGCTACGGTATCCATTGTCCGACGAGTGTCAAGTCTATGGGTTATTCTTTGCCCGAAACGGCCGAGATTTTAACGTGTTGTCGATCTTTCTCGTGGGGGCGTGGGGGTGTGCAGCTCTGCTCCTCTTCAGCTGGCTGCGAACATGGCGCGTCTCGGGGGTCAATGCACCGATCAGACTCTCCTGAGGCCTGTTCGCGTCTATCTACACCGGTGGTTTACCCGTTCGTGCAAGTTCAGTAGCCGTTCCATTGACCATAGCGGCCGCTCGCCTTCATGTCCGTGTCAAATTTGGCTCATGGATTACATAGGTGTTGGAAAAAGGTACTCAATTGTCATCTCATCATTGCACACAGTCTATATAGCTCTAATAATCTCATGAGATACTGCACGTTCATCTACAGCGTCCCGCGCAACCACTCGACAAGCGCCCCCTGCGCCATCGCCTGCCCATACGGCATGCTGGTCAAGGGAATCTGGCGGTAAAAGTCCAGACTGTCTCCCATTCCTGTGCCAAAACTTGTATTCTGCAGTTCGCCATCGGCGTCAATCATCTTCAGCACAGCGCCGATTGCCTTTTCAGCGACGGGGCGGTATTCTGCGCTGATATACCTCTTCCGCACCGCCTTGAGGATTCCCCACGCGAAGCCTGCGGTCGCAGAAGATTCAACGTACGAGTCTTCGTGATCGAGGAGGGTGCGCCAGTAGCCATCGGCTGTTTGGAGACGTTTCAGTGCTTCAACCTGCGCGATGAGGGTGTCGATCAGGTGGTGGCGGATGGGGTCGTCGGGCGCCAGATCGAGGAGTTCGATGAATTCCGGGATGACAATGGTGATCCAGCTGTTCCCACGCGCCCATCGAGCGTTTGCGAAGTTGTGGCCTGCAGAGCCCGTGGAGGGGTCGGTGAACTCCCAGCCGTGGAACCAGAGGCCGGTTTTCGAGTCGAAGAGGTATTTGATGTGGATGAGGAATTGGCGTTTCGCTTCGGCGATGTATGATGGTCGGTTAAGCAGTTTTCCGATCTTTGCGAGTGGGAGCACGGTCATCATAAGGGTGTCGTCCCACAACTGCTGGTGGTGGTGGTTTTCGGACAGATAGGTGATGTGCGCCATTCCGCCGTAGGGAGTGCGAGGAAGCTCGTGCATTGCCCATTCAGCCCAGGCGTCGAGCCAGGGGACGTATGTCGCGTTGCCGGTCTTTTCGTAGACATAAGCCAGGGCCAGGAAGACGGCCATGGTGTTGATGTTCTTGGTGGTGCCTTCGGCGAAGCGCGCGGCGAACCAGTCTTCAATGATTTGCAGCAGTTTGGCATCCCCAGTGATCTCGTAGTACTTCCAGATGCCATACAGGCCGATGCCGTGCGTCCATTCCCAGCCTGCCCATGACTTGGTGTCGATGACGCGACCGTCTTCGAGGCGGAGGAGGAACTTGCCTGTGGTGTCTTTGATGTTGACCAGGTTGGTGATCAGCCGGTCGATCGTCTCGCGCGCTTGGGGGGGTGTGAGCGCCATGATGTTTGTTGCAGTTAGCAGGAATCTGTCTGACAATCCAATTTATCTAGCTGCAAATGTCCCGCATCCAGGAAAGGCGAAAGCCCGAGCAGCATCAGGGCTGTGGCTTCTCGTTCGTGGAGAAACCACTCTAGTTTCTCCGTCCAGGATGGAGAACAATTCGGGCCAGCGTCCACCGAACAAACCGCTAAGCGGCGGCCAAGAGCGCCATCTGGCACCTTATTGGGAGGCCTCCACGCATGACAAGAGTGCTTAACTGCATTCCGTAGCGATTCTCGGCCATCTCGGGCTATTCTTGCCTGCCACCCCCGGGCCCCCCTCCTCCACCCGGGGGCAGACCCTGGAGAGCTGGAGAGAAACTGGGGAAGCTCGGTGGGAGTGGGCGACCTCTGACTCGACGACAATTTCCCGCCTTGTCTCCTTTGACCCGATGCATTGACCCTCTATTCGTTCTTTCAGTAACCGACCCATGCTAGTCGGAGAGTTGCAGCTGATAAAAGCCCTCGACTCCTCCTCCCCTTCTCTTTTTCTCCTTTCTTCAGCCGTCTTGAACATCTGCTGAAGACAGACTACTCATCTGTCCCTCACCATGGCCGACAAACCTGAGAATGTGGGTGTCCAGCCCGAATCCTTTGCTGTCTCCAAGGACTCTGCTCATGTTGAGCGTGTGCTGAGTGATGGCGAGGCCATGGGTAAGGATGTTGTCGACCACTCGCGTGTCGATAAGGAAATTGCTGCCTACGCCGGCCAGGAAATCGTCCATATCGATGAGGCCACCAACAAGCGTCTGCGCAAGATGATTGACCGCCGCGTCTTGGTGATCATGATCCTCACCTACTTCCTGCAGGCCCTTGATAAGGGAACCATGTCCTTTGCGTCGATCATGGGTATCAGAGAGTACGCTGGTCTGGAGAATGGTCAAAAGGTTTGTTATATCACTTGCACTTTCGAACTGAACGACGAGGCTAATCCTGGCACTACAGTACTCCTGGCTCACAACCTGTATTTACATTGCCGTGCTCTTCGTCGAATATCCTACCAACTGGATTATCCAACGTGTCCCCATTGCCAAGTACCTCGGCGTCAACATCCTCCTGTGGAGCGCAACCCTGACCCTCCACGCCGTGGCAAAGGATTTCCCCAGCTTGATCGCTGTTCGTACGCTCCTGGGTATCTTCGAAGCCGTCTGCCAGCCCTCCTTTGTGCTCATGTCCGGTATGTGGTACAAGCGTGAGGAGCAAGCTGAGACCGTTACATACTGGTGAGTTCGATCTAGGGTTTCCTGTCAGTTTCGTCTAACAGCAAACAGGTATATGATGAACGGCGCCCAACAGATTGTTGGTGGTCTCCTCGCCTACTGCTTCTCCCTGATTGGCAACGACCACAACGTCAAGTCCTTCCAGGCCCTCTTCATGACCTACGGTCTTACCTCGCTGCTCTTCGGCTTCTTCGTCCTCTGGTGGCTTCCTGACTCCCCGATGCGCGCCAAGTGCTTCTCCGAAGAAGACAAGAAGTTGATGGTTGAACGTGTGCGCTCCAACCAGACTGGTCTGCAGAACAAGAAGTTCCGCGCGTATCAGGTCTGGGAGGCGGCCAAGGACCCTCAGCTCTACTGCTACATGGCCATTCAGGTCTTCACGACCCTTCCGACGAGTGGTCTGGGTGCCTTTGCTAATATTATCATCTCGTCGTTTGAATTCACCGTGCTTGAGACGCAGTTGCTGGCCATGGTGTTGGGTTTCTACATTATCATTGTGCTGCTCACCTCTGCCTATTTGGTCAAGAAGACTGGACAGAACCTTTATGTCATGTTGGGATTCATCATTCCGTATGTTCCTCCCACCCTCATTCCTCCCTTCTATCCTGCCCATGCATCTAACTGATTATCTCCAGTTCTTACGTCGGTACGATTGTCCTCATGACCGTCGAGAACAAGAACATGGGCACCAAGGTCGGCCTGCTCATCTCCTACTACATTACCCTTTCCTTCTGGTCTGCTCAAAACCTCGGTCTCTCCATGGTCTCCCGTAACATCGGTGGTGCAACCAAAAAGTCGGTTGCTATCGCCGCAACCTTTGTGTCATGGGCAGTTGGTAATGCCATCGGACCTCAGGTGTTCCTCGACCGTGATGCGCCCCGGTACTTTATTGCTTTCGGAGTGCACCTCGGATGTTACGTGTGCTTGACGATCGCGGTTATCTTCCTGCGGTGGTATCTCAGCTGGCAGAACAGGAAGAAGGAGCGCATGCTTGCTGAGGCTGGTCTGGATCCGAATGAGCAGAACCTTACACATGCCTTTGAGGACAGGACTGATCAGGAGAACTTGTACTTCCGGTACATCTATTAGATGCTATGCGGGTTGATGAGAAGGATAACGATATGGAAGCAGAATTTAATGGCTAGCTGAATGACACTTAACTGACTACCAGACTCAAATCCTCAAAGGCTATACTCCTTAGCCAGCACCTCCGCAGCCGTAATCCCCGTAACATAAGCCGTGGCCTGGGTGTGTCCCGTCGTCAAGACTGGCACAACACTCATATCCACAACCCTGAGCCCCTCGAACCCCTTGAGTCTAAACCTAGTATCCACAACCGCCTCCTTGTCACTGTCCTTGCCCATCTTCACAGTCCCCGTCATATGCCACGTCGACCCAACCACGTTCCTCCAGTGCTCCAGGATATCCTCATCAGAATCCGATTTCGGGCCTAGCATCATCGCCACCGTATCCTTCGCAAACGCCTCCTTATCGGTAACAGCCTTGAGCTCCCTCATCGCCTCAATACATACCCGTCTATCATACTCATGGCTCAGGAAATTCGGATTAAACAGCAACGGCACAGTCGGATCAGCAGACTGGAGCGTAACCTCACCACGGCTCTGCCCATTCATCAAGAAAGCCAGGAAACAGATATAGCTGAATTCCGTCCCCCACTCAGGCACAATCTCATGGATGGGAAAGTGGGAGCAGATCTCATAATGCGGGATTGTCGGGCGGTTCAGCATCTGCTTCGTTTCCTGGGGAAGGTTCGTGAATTCTGGGGACTTGCTCACGGTATCGGATTTCAGCCACCCGACCATTAGCTGTGCGTTGTGTAGTGTCCAGGGGCCTGTTTTGTCGACGTGCCATTGTTCCAGCGCGGCGGCTTTCGCTTCCTCGGAGTTGAAGAAGGCGTTTCGCGTGTTCGTGGAGGGCGTTCGGAGGAACATTAGTGGTGCCAGGGCGTGGTCCTGCAGGTTTTGGCCGATGTAAGGGATGTCGCGCACGACGGGGATGTTGAACTTTTGGAGCTGCTCTGCTGGGCCTAGGCCGGAGTGCATGAGGATCTTGGGGGTGTCGAGAGAGCCTGCGGAGAGGATGGTTTCCTTATTTGCGAGGTCTGCTCGTCTTGTTAGTCCTGTGGTCTGCTTGAAGGATATACGGGGTGGAACATACAGACTTCGTCCTCCACCGTCTCTACTCCAACGATCCTCTGCCCCTCAAGCACGACCCTCCTAACCGTCTTTCCAGTGCGGATCTCGAGGTTCTGGCTTGCGCCCTTGCTGAACGCATCATCAAGCAGATCCTTCGCCGTGGTTCTCAACCCCTCATGCACGGAATTCACAGCCAGCGAGACACCCAGTGGATTACCAGAATTGTGATCCGGATTCCAGTCAACGCCCGCCTCGCGAAAGGCCTCCATAACAGGCGGCAAGTCCTGCTCCCACTCCCTCGCAAATCCAAGTTTCAACGGGCCAGACTTGCCGTGGTCTTCTTCCTTGGGGTTTGCAAAATGCCTGTGCTCGGGGTTTACGATGTTGAAATCGAAGTTCTCGAGGGCTTTGTATCGCCGGGATATGTTCGCCCAGTTGAACGTCTCATCGTCGACCAACTCGCTCCAGACTTCGTAGTCGTCGCGTGCCCCGACGGTGAAGATGCCGAAGTTAATGGCGGATGATCCGCCCAGGATGCGCCCTCGCGAGTAGTCGACGGAGCGGTTGTTGCAGTGCTCCTGGGGCGTGGTCTTGTAGCCCCAGTTTGTGCCCTCGCGCTGGTGCGTGGCCCACCGTTGGCCGTCGACGCGGAGGGAGATGTCGTCCGCTGGGGGGCCGGCTTCGAGGAGGAGAATTGATGGTCTGGAGGGGGTCAGGGCGAGTTTGCTGGCGAGGGCTGAGCCTGCGGGGCCACCTTGAGGACAATGTGATTAGATGGGCTCGGGATATAAGAGGAAGATAGGCTTACTGCCAACAATGATGAAGTCCCAGGTTTTCTCGGACATGGTGGCGGTTATAGTGTAGGGTTGCCTTAGATAGGGCGTGTATAGGGAGTAGGTGAGGGTTGATTGCCAGTGTCAAGGAAAAGACTTCCACCGATGGGACTGTCAAATCTTAAATACTTCAGTGACAGCGCAGTCGGCCCCTCTTTCCGTTGCTCGCCTGCGTCGCTTGACTTTGCTAGCTGTCTCGTCCGCTGCATCTTGACCCACCAGCAGTGCAGTCACAACCCATTAGTGATTTATCATCACCCACTCCCAACTTCGGGCAATAGATTGTACTCCGTTGCATATTTGGCGCATTGTACGCCACAATTTGCCTCGTGTGAGACAGCCATAAATTGCAGATAAAGCGATCCTGTCGGAGATTGGTTGGTGCAGCCAAATGCATACCAAGTATAGTCTGGGGCTAGATCACCACGAAGGTTTGCCTGGTTCTTGGCCTTGCAACTTCGCAAGTTCGCAAGCTCGCCTCGCCTTGCAAAGCAGGACTTCGCACGTTGCCCGCCAAGGGAGCTGAACCAGTCTGACCGGCACCAAGAGCGTGGCCAGCCAGCCAATCTTCTCTCGCCTGCCCTGCATCTCGGCCTTCAGCTTGTGCTCCATGAGTTCCCCCTCCTCTGCGATCCTCGGAGGGTTTCCGCCATCCTCGGGCTGGGCATGCATGGATTTCACATTGACCTGCACCTAGCAGCTAGTGAGGGGTGTCAGCCCGTGATCGGCACCAGTCCGCTGTTTCCAACAGGAACCTAACTTGCGCTGCATCGAGATTTGAGTGGGGATGCTCCATAGCGTCTAAGTGCGATCGACAACCGGAGAGGGTCTCTGAACAGCGCAATCCCAACATCAACATCTCAAATATGATTCTATCGTTCTCTAAGCATTGAGAAGTGAGACCAGAAGATACGCCACGAATACAGGTTACATGGCCCTTTGCTGTCTGGATGCATGCGTGATACTCAGCCTCCGCCACGAACCCAACGCGCCGCGTCTGTACAAACTTAAAGTTTTCTAGGTCAATCGACGAATCGAAAACAGTATCCGGCCGGAAGAAGAAATGGAACCCAAGCTATGCATGGCAGCTGCCGAGCCAGCCGTATACCATCCGAGTAGACAGGCCAACTCCGATGCAACTCCAACCCACCAGAATAAATAACAGAGATAATTTCCCAATAAAGCGCAACAAGGCATAGTCCCTCTCTTTCGGAGCCCGGAACTCCGCAGCAACCCGCAGCAACCCACTCGTTCAGCTTCAGCCTCATATCTTAGCACAGCGCTCGACCCCACGATTCCTGTAGGGCTGAGAGCACCCTGCAGCTGCAGCTTACTCATACTGCATACATATCTACGTATGAGGCGCTCCGCATTTGGCGGGTTTCGGAGCCGATGCAACTGAGCGCTGCTGTCACTGTCACCGGTGGCTGGATCTGGTTCAGGATGACATGGACAGACGCCCAGTCCAGGCTTTACGGTTGTTCTCATGGCATGTGGCGACCACGCCTACACAGCAGAACAAGAGTAGGGGACAACTATCGTAGGTAGTTGCCGTGGAGTGGAAGTTGTGGTGTGTAGAACACGACCAGGAGGGGCATATTGCAGCATTAAGCTTGTATGTTGCTTACAGGCGGAGCTGTCATAACAATGAACGTGATATTACTCTCACTGCGCTGTAATTCCCAAGCCAGCGCCAGACTACACGAGCTTCTATCAAAACGAGCACCTTCTTGGCGGAGGCATGTCCTACCCCTCAACCCCAAGATACAAAAACATAAACGCCATAATCTTATCCCTCACCCCATCATGCCTCATCAGATTCTCCTCCTCGATCTCCGCGATGATTTGCAGTCGATCCCCTACCTCAATCCTCCCTTCATGACAAACCCCAGCCCCAGAAAGATGAGCAACCCCGTCATCATCCACATACCCCTCCCCCCCATACTCCTGCACAGACTCACAGACCGGCTCACCATTAACAAACATCGTGATAACCCGCCCGCCATCATGCATATGCCCCCTCGCCTCGAGGATTGGGCCCGAAACAGGCGAAACCCACTCCTCTGATAGATACACCCGCTGCTCAGGCACGGCATCAATTTCACCATCAGAGCAGGGAGGGCCGATATTCAGCCAGATCAAATCCGCCTTCTTGTATGTTCCGGCTGAAGACGGTGAAGTTGAAGCTGAAACCCACTCATACCGCACCGTGACACCGACATCCGCCTCGAAGGGCGTCTCGTTCATGATCTCCACGGCTGTAACCCACTCGCTTTCGTCGGAGACATAATACCCCCAATTGCCCCTCGTGTTCAATCTCCAAACCGGCCGTTCGTTTCCGGCGCCGTAAAAGAAGTGTCCTGACAGCTGGGGGCAGACGATGTCGCTGGAGTCGTCGAACTGCATGAGGTGGTGCAGCCAGATCCCTGAAGACATGGGAAGGGATGTGCCGTTTTGGTCGTGAAGGGTGGTTTCCATGGAGAGCAGGTAGCAGTCGCTGCATGGTTTCGAAGGGGATGGGAGCGGGGTGTGGGGATACATGCTGTGAGGGTGAAGCTTAAAGGGACCGTGTATTATCTCTGTTGTCTGGATTGAAAACTCAGGTAAGGGTGCAGGTGAAGCAAAGGTAATTGGAAGATAAAATATGGCGAGCCCAAGGAAAATCTGGATTGAAAGCCTCATGGTGTCAATATCTCTCAGCAGTTGGAGCGTGTAGGTCGAAAGGGCAAGCACTCAGATGTTTGTTTCAAGATACCGCTTTTTATATGCGCTCTTTGCAGCTTTGATTTTATATGATCTGCGAGCAAGCAATCAGATCTCCTCGCCGGGAATTGCTCTACTCCATCTACTATCCAGTATCTATTTCTGGACCAGGCCTTGTAGTTCAATACATTGCGTGACACCACTCCAGCTACTAGTTACTCCAAGCCCAAGACAGCACGGGCGTCGGCAAGTCCTTCCCAAACAAGCAAGCTTGACGCTATCCAAACCCCGATGGCAAATTCCACCAACCACCAAAAATAGCCCCCACGCTTCATCGAAATACACCTTCAAGCCGAACCGCCCTACATAGCCAAGATCATATTCCACCTATGGGCGAGGCGCAAGCATTTAAGCACGGCTCGCTTTGGCCCGCGACTGCCCTGCAGTTCCATGCGGCGTCAGCATTATCTCAGCCTTTTAGTCTAGAGTATACTACAATGTATGAGGATTTAAGGGGCCAAAAATGAGCAGATTTAGATTATCACCGTGGCGCAGCAAAGGACCATGTGTTTGAAAGCTATTCTACCCCTGTGACTGTCCAATAGCAGTCATCGTAGATACAAGACCGGCTGCATCCATCAGGCAGGGAGCCTAGGTAGAACCGCATCAGAGCACTCTAAACTGGCTTGGCGGAGTGACTCTTATTTTAGATACCCGCTATAGCTTTGCACGATATGGGTTATGCTGGCTGCATACTAGCCATCACATTCACCGTCTTGCTTTTGATGTAGCGGCATGGCTCGCAACGGCTACTTCAGTTGCTAAGATGCAGATGGGCTTCTATTTTGAGAACGGGAGACGTAGACTGTCTATCTATCCGTGCGTGCGAGTCTCGAGGCCAGGGAAGACGGCACTCGGCGGTATATCATACCCTCGCCCTTCCTTCCACGGTACTCTGTCCACCCTCCACTACTTCTCTCGCTATCACCGCACACTCTGCCGTGTTATAACATCTGTTACAATTTGACTTCACATAAACCAAACCCAATGAAGCTCCTTACAGCACTCACATACTCTGCCTCTCTCGCGGCAATGCTACCGGACTCTGCGCAAGCAGCACCGACACCCGTCGCGCCAGCTACGCACCGCGTCGAGATACGATCAAACGCTCAATCACTCGAAGGGCCTGATCTTTCGCAGCGGGCGGAATTGAGCGTCGAAAGTGCAGGCGCGGGTCAACACTCTGAGACTGTCCCACTTGAGTACGTGTCATCATCTAGTGGCTGCATGCAGATATTCATTGCTGATACGTTGGCTACCTGCATAGGGTTCCTGAACCAGATGCTGTATATAACGAAGAAACGGGCGCCGGTTCCCGCAATGAGCCCAGGGAGGTGGGTTTCTCTATCGCATGCTGCGGCGAGAAAGATAGATAGATATACTGACCGTTACTTGACAGCGGAATGGTCGACCATCATCGTTTTGTGTGGTGATGTGATGGGATTGTTATTGTTCAATTGAAAAGATGATTCTTGGAGATTGGTGATCGAGATGGAACTCATTATGTATTCATTCCTCGTATCGCGCCTTGACCTTATCGGTCGGAGGTCGCCGACCCCAGATTGCATGGTATATGTACAGCTCAACTCTCCTACAATCAATCAGTAAATAAATAATTAAATAAAATGCTCTACACTCACGCAACCATCATTACCGTCGACGCCTCCCGTCGAATCATCGTCGACGGCGCTCTCCGGGTGTCTTCCAACATCATCGACGCCATCGGCAAAACCGCCACCCTCCAAGAACAATACCCCGACGATGAAGAATACGACCTGACAGGACGCATTGTGATTCCAGGCTTGATCTCAACCCATATGCACACGGCGCAGACATTGCTTAGAGGAGCAGCAGACGATCTCGAACTGGTTTCTTGGCTCTGTGAGCGCATTTGGGTCCTACAGGGGAACTTTACCGCACACGATGGCTATGTCGCGGCCAGACTAAGTATCGCGGAGATGCTGAAGAGCGGGACGACCTGTTTCTTGGAGAGCATGGTACGTTCCCGCCTTTTCTACATGGGCATTGTTGATGAGATTAGTTCGCCGATCGATATGGCTTTGATGGCCTCTGCCAAGCAGTCGAGGAATCCGGTATCCGAGGCTGTCTGGGAAAGATTGTTATGGATATCGCCACCTACGCCAAGGACGAAGCTTGGGCTATGCACCCTGGTCTAGTCGAAGACAGAGAGACGTCGCTGCTAGGAACGTTGAAGATGTGGGAGAAATGGAATGGCAAGGCGGATGATCGCATACGCGTGTGGTTTGGGGCCAGGACACCGGGCGGGTATGCTAGTACTCCCTCATTCTACTTCGTCTACTTCATCCACTGGTTGTTTCAGCAGTGGGACTGACAGCGCCTGCAGTGTCTCCGACGCCCTTTACCGCGAAATGACCCAACTGTCGCGCGAAAAGTCGATCCCCATAACGATGCACTGCGCCGAGGTAAAAGCCGACCGGGTCTTTTTCGACTCGGTCGGCCACACACCAATGACGTACTGTTCGTCCGTGGGACTGCTATCTCCCTCGACGGTCCTCGTGCACATGGTCCACCTAGACGACAACGATATCACCCTGCTCGCTAAATCTGGCACCCACGTTGCGCACTGCCCGACATCGAATGCAAAACTTGCCTCGGGAATTTGCCGCGTCCCGGATCTCCAAAAGGCAGGGGTCAATGTCGGAGTCGGAACAGACGGCGCCCCCTGCAACAACACCTGCGACTTACTGCAGGAGATGAAACTCGCTGCAATTATCCATAAGAGTATCTCTCTTGACCCAACCTCTGTCCCGGCCGAATCGGTACTGGAAATGGCAACGATCAACGGTGCGAAGGCGCTCGGGTTGGAGGAGAGTATTGGGAGTTTGGAGGTGGGGAAAAAGGCGGATTTCGTGGCGATTGATGCGAGGGGAGTGAATATGCAGCCATGGTTCAATCCGGTGAGTGCGGTGGTTTACACGGCGACCGGGAAGGATGTGGAAATTGTTGTCGTCGATGGGAAGATGGTGGTGGAGGGAGGAAGGTTGTTGAGTATGGACGAAACCGAGGTGGTCAGGGAGGCAGAGAGGGCGAGCCGTGGGGTTGTTGAACGAGCGGGGTTGGCAGAGAAGGTGAAGCCAAGGTGGAGGGTCGAGTAGGGGGTAATTAAGAGTACTTTCGAGCGAGGAGCGAGGATAGAAATGGATGAACTTAGCAGGCTGTTGATGGTTGGAAGATGGAAGATGGAAGATGGAGAGCCCCATGCAGCCACATGACCAAGATGCATGCAGCAGTCACGAGACTTGCCCGCAACCTTTTTGTGTGGATCAGCAACTAGGCAGTACCGTACAGTATACGCAGTTACGCACTACTACGTAGAGAATAATAATATTGCTGGTCTCTGCATGCTCAGGTGGTAAAGGACTGATGCATTTCTGGGGATGGTCAGGGCCCCAGGGGTTCCCCGGTTTCTGAGGCGAAACCCCACAGGAGAAGAGAGGTCAATTATTGGATCTTCCGCTCGCCAAAAGCTGCCCTTTCAGCAGGACCCCCCATCGGGCCCCCATCCAGATTAGAGCAGTCAGTGTCACAGACTCACAGTACTATCTAAGTAGTGAGGCCGATGAATTTCCGCGAGGTCTGCTGGTCGCGTGGCACACGTGATTGTCGTCAAGCTAGTCCCGATCGAGCGTCAACAGTCCAACGAACTAACTAATGCACGAAATCCTCGACAGGTACTACTTGCTCGACAACCTTTCTGCTCTGCTCATTTCTCGCTCTGCTGACTCCGTACTCAACTCCATAGCGAGGTCAGAGTATCGCCATTGCTCCTTCTGTGGGCAGGGGTAAGACCTTAAGAAGGCGCTCCACCCAGCCTTCGCCACCACTGGAAATTCCTCCTCATCTTTCAACGCTTGCTTGGAACTTGCCACGCAGGGGCTCGCTTTCTGGTTCCGATTTAGAATCTTCTACCTCGCTGATTACGGAACCTTTTCCCCGGCCCATGCGACTCCGTCCGATAATTTCTACCCCTGCCTCCTCATCCTCCCCTTTCCCCATCAACAACATGCAGCTGAAGCGCATGACCGTTGCCCGGACCTGAGCGACATGGCGCCGACGACCCATTCAACTTGATCTCGCTCTCGAATCTCCTTCGTTCCCTCCTCCTCGAACCGTCTCGCGACATCCGACTCCTCCGCCATGACGACCGACCTCACACAACCCCCTGATGGGCTTATTGGCGGTTACAAGGGGAACAGTGTCCCTGTGAAGATCGTCGTCGTGACCTTCAGTTCGTTGGCTCTCTACAATGCGGTGGAACTGGTCATCCTGATCCTGTTCACTTTCCAACGCTACTGGGGTCTATACTTCTGGACAATGATCCTGTCGGGGGTTTTGGGTGTCATTCCTCATGCCGTTGGATACCTCATGGAATTTTTCGCCCTCGGGCCCCAGTGGCTCGGCATTACAATCTCGACAATCGGCTTTTACTTTATGGTCCCCGGCCAATCCTTCGTCCTTTACTCGCGGCTCCATCTTGTCGTACAGAATCGCAAACTCCTCCGCTTCCTCCTATGGCTCATCTGTATCGACGCAGTTCTACTCCTCATACCTACGACTGTCCTTACCTTCTCCACCGCATATATTCGCACAGAGCCGATCGTTATAGGATACAATGTGATGGAGCGGTTACAAGTCGCCTGGTTTTGCGCGCAGGAAATTCTCATCTCCTCGATTTACATCTGGGAAACCGCGAAACTGTTGCGCCTGCGGCCAGAAAAGGACACACGCCGCACGCGAGTGCTGTACGAATTGCTTGCCATCAACCTGATCATCATCAGCATGGACGTTGCGCTTCTGGTGCTGGAATACCACGGTCTCTGGTTTCTGCAAACAACAATAAAGGCTGCAGTCTACAGTATTAAACTGAAGCTTGAATGTGGCGTGCTGCGCAAACTCGTTGAGATTGTGCAACCGCACCGGCAAGACACGAGGTCCACAGAATCAGAACAGTACCCGACCTTCGTAGACCCGGATCAGATTGTTGGCGACGTGACGCGCGCCGCCCCGGCCCCCGGCACACGACCTACGTGGCGGACTTCATTTGACAGTCTCAGTCTGTCAGATCGCCGACGGCCGATCTCCATGGCATCCGCACTCTCTCAAGCGCCCTCTCGACCTCCTTGATCTCTTCACATTTTTCGCCGGGTTATCCGTACTACGACGTGACCACTGCCGGCTTTACCATAGTCATTAATGCAGCCGCCAAGACTGTATACCACCCAAGGGCCCATGTCTCACCATTCGGTCCACTCCCCCACCGGGGTCTCACCCCAGGTTTCACATAAACCCAAGACATTTTACGATGGATGCCTCAGAATGGGCGCTCTTCCGAACCCTGTCCACCATCAAAGGCAGTCGCCAAAACTCAGTGTACAGCATATACACGCTCATTGTACATTCTTGACATATACTTTACACACATTCATGTCTTCATGTATCCACGAGCACATGATTTCCAGCGTCTCGAAGCGATTTTACATTCATGTACCCATTTCATTATATGCACCTGATATACCCAGGTTCTACAAAATAATATCATTTCTCACATAAGCTTGTTTCCAGGGTTACTTCCAACACCATCCGATTCTAGAGACCGTCCTAACCACTCGGCATAAACCCGAAAGTCCCTCCCCTCTTTCACTCTTTCGCCCTCGCAAAACTCCAAGAGCGCCCGCTCCCTCTCTCCAACCGTCGACCCAGTAGCGGCTAGCACCTTCGCCAGATCCACCGGACACAGATACGGCGGCTGTCTCGCGTCTTCGGCCACCGACGCAGATCCCTGCATTATACACGCGTAGTACACGCAATGGTCGAGGCCGAGGCAGTGCGACAGTTCGTGGCTGACCGTTCTGACGGTGCGGTAGAGCCAGAGGGAGCCTTCGTTTGGCTCATCACATGCCTGCGAGCTGCTAAAGATACGCATTGCGGATTCGAGTGGACTGTCCCGGTGTTTCTCCTTCATTGCGGTCTGGCTTTTTCTAGCCGTACTCTTTGCTTTCTTTGGCCCTTGACACATTTGCTCAATATATGATGAACAATGACTCCCCGGCCAGGCATGGCCCCGCTCGACCCCCTGCTCCTTATCTAGAGAAGGATGGTAGCGCGCTGTCGAGACAACCGCGACACGACTCCCGCCGTATGCGCGCCCGCAGACGAACAGATCATCTTCGTCTTCGTATAGATCCTGGTCGACTAGCATACATAGCGCGTAGGCGTCTTTCGGTAAGATTGATATGGCGACGTCTAGGAGGTCGTCGAGGTTGAGTTGGTTGGTGTACAGGTTTCCCGGACTGGGGGTGGGAGAGGGGCGCGTGCGGATCCTAATACTTTCTTTTGAGGTGGATACGCCGATGAACTCGGTTTGCTTTGCTGCTTCGGATTTGGTTTTGCGTGGTCGTTTTGCAGCCGGTGCTTCGTCTTCGGTCCAGGGGGTAAACTTCCAACTCGGGATTTTGAGTTCTTTGACTGCGAGACTGGGGCCGTGGAAGAAGGCCTTCAGGTACTCGACCACATCGCCGATCTCGGGCTTCTCAATGTCCTTTCTATTTGGGGCTGGGGGTTTGAGGTGTGGCTTGCTCCAACCGGCCATGAACGCCACCCCATGACTGATCTTAGGAGGTGCGAGGACATATAGTCTTCCGTCGTGAAGTAACAGGATTTCGTTCCTCCTCATCATACCACTCCTGGAACGATTGAGGCGGGTATTCGGGGTCTAGTGCTAGCTCGTCGTCTGGAAGGATTAGAGGGGCAGGGAAGTTTTGGATGTCGGTTCTTGTGGGGGAAGCTCTCGCTGGAGGGAACGGCTTGCATGCATTCTCTCGCTCCTTTTGGGTTAGTTGGGTGTAATTAACGAGTGTAGCGTGGCGAGAGGGGGTGTATGTTATGGATCCATGGGGACACGAAGTAGAGGGCTGTACGGGCATCCTTAGGATATATGTCTGTGAAAGAGGAGATCTTGGGAGTCTTGGAAGGCACAGTCATGTTTTGATTGTGGCCAATGCTCAGCCACAACACGTGGGGGGATTTGTGCCTGGATATCAGGTTGGTGCCTACTTCCATTCTAACCAGTATACGTCGCCCTCTACAAGGCCCTATGCATGCCCTGACCCTTTAGAACCGCATCCGGAAGCCAGAAGTCCTCACTACGAAACCATTTACTCGCACTCTTTCTCTCCATTTCCCTGTCCCTCTCATGCCTCTTCAACCGCCTCGTCCGTTCCATATATTCAAGCATAATCTCTACTCTAGGCGCCAACGGCTCATCCAGCCCATTGTGCGCTCCAGTCCTCAAGCTAATTTCGCTCTCCAGTAACCGAGATTCACTTATTCTCCTTCTCCTCGATTCCCGCACTCCACTTCTACCTTTCTGCAACGGGTCCCCCGACTCCGGCGCCGCTCCCCACGTAATATAAAACTGAACCCGGTCGTCGGGCCTATACTCAATCATCTTGTGATAGAGCAGGTCATAGAACATTCCAAATCGCAATCCGCCCTCAAAAAGACCATTCCCCCCCTTTCGTATCGAGAACAACGAACCAGGCCCAGACCGCGGCGCGTCCGCACTTCCGGGCTTCGGAGCCTGGTACGCTGTCCGCATACCGTCGACGTATCCTCTGTGCTCCTCCCTTCCGCCCTCCTGATCACTAAAGATCTGCACATAGTGGATACCCGCAGGCGGAGGCTGAGAGATTAGCATGCGGCGCCAGGAGGCATTGTGCCGCATGAGCGCTTGCTGTGCCTTTATTCGTGCCTCTGTGCTTCTCTTCTCAATTCCATTTCCTGACAAATGCCTCGTTCTGGTCTCGCTTGATTCTTTTCCATAGGGGAGATGAGAGAAGAAGTATGCGGTGTCGACGTAGACAGGAGGGTTCGGACTGGGGCTGTTTTCTCGCGTGGTCTTTGCGAATGGTGGGCCGCCAAAATGTTGGAGGAGCAGAGGGTTGAATTTGTATGCTATTCCTCGTGTTCTTTCGGGCCCACTCGAGACATGATAATGTGGGACAGGGGCAATCGGCCTAAAGAACAGTATTTCTTGCAATTTGGGTGATTGGGAGATCGTCGCGAGCCATTGCTTGTTTACCCGTTGCGCGTGGAGAAGGGTGACTTGGTCGATGTCCAGGAGGATTTGTTCTAGTAGCTCGGGAATACCGAGCACGGCCGGGGCTGCTACCGTGGATGTTGAGTTGCCCATGCTAGACTCGTATATGCTTGTTGACTGTTGATGATGGCGGGGTCTCCATGTGAGTTGGGTAGCTCCACAGGAACGTCTAGAGCCACCACGAAGCCCGGTTCTTAGGGAGGTGGGCAATGGGATAAAGGATCGCTTTGGATAAGACCGTCTTGGTGGTGAGGTGCCCTACCACGTGATTTCCCAGCCCCCCCCCCTTGAGGTTCCTGCCACCGGTCCATTGAAGCGGCCGTGCTATGCCTCCAGTCTCTCTAATCGGACCTTTCCTTTGAAAATGCGACATTGTGGTGTTTCGCGTTCCTTTGGGTCTCGGCCTTGGCCCTTCCGTTCGTACCGAGAGGTAATGTATGCTATCAAAAGGATATGCGTTCGGGAGAAGGGATTCCCCTGCTAGATGGTGATTACGAGTTCTGCATAGAGTCTATGGCGCATTACAGTTGGTGGCATGACAAAAGATTTGATTTGAAAGTGGACAGGGGGCCCTGTAAGTAATGAGATCCTGCGACGTCTTTGAGTCGAGTTTGTTGATCTGCTACAGGGCCGACTTCACACGATCTCTTCCACGCTGTTCGCGAACGGGAGTTGAAGTGGACCAAATCTTATGCAAAACCTCGCCTTCCTGATGAGCGTCTCTACCGAGAGATCTATCATTTCTGTCAAGTCTCTCCGGATGGTGACATAAAGATTTGTCCGACTATCTAAGTTTGGCGCGATGGCTCGGTTTGAAGAAGGGAAGCCCACTAGATCGGCCAGTTCTTCGCCACACTGATTTCCAGCCGAATAATATTCTCATCTCAAAGACAAATGAAATCGTTGGACTAGTTGATTGGCAACACTTACCCATTCTTCCTCTCGGAATCGCGGCGGGGATCCCAAAGCATTTCCAGAACTATGGCGATCCTGATTCGGAAAAGCTGCTTGAGCCTCAGATCGATCTTCCACCAAACTTTGACTCGCTGAGCTTCTCAGAGCAAGTCCAGGTACGGGAGACCATTCGGAAACGGCTGGTCCATTTTCTTTACGCTGCCTTGACCAAGCGCTCGAATCAAGAACATTATGATGCAATATTCAACCAGTCTGTGACCTTGCACCAGCGCCTTTTCAAGAGTGCTGGCACTCCGTGGGAAGGCGACTCAACTACCTTACGGGCTGAAATGATTCATGCCATCCAGAGCTGGTCGACTTTAATCACAGCAGACTCTATAGAGGGTGAGGAAGGGATAAGCACCGTGCCCCCTCTAGAGTTCACAGAAACAAGTATCCGTGACACGATGCATGTGGATGCGCAACAGAGAGAAGCGGATCCTACAATGGAACAAATGCGAGCTGCCCTTGGTGTTCACATAATGGGGTGGGTGGCTAATGATAATTATCAGGCTGCGAAGCAAATGGCTCGCGAGGTGAAGGCCAAAATGCTCGAAGCGGCTCAAACACCAGCCGAGGTCACTGGGGTTCAGAATCATTTTCCGTTCGATGACTTTGATGAAGACTCTTAAGGTCACGTACTTGTCAATGGTATTAAAAGTATCGGACTACTTGTGTGTAGGATTGAGCTGATCTTCGAGCGTATACTTGCAATTCCGTCTCCGTCTGCATACGAGATTAATCAGAAAATGGAATGTACCCCTAAATCGTCGTCTCTGTAAGCTCCTAATCATAACAATCGCGACCCTCTCCCTATTCAAGAACTTCTCCTCATCCTCCAGCAACTTCTGCGCATTCTCCCTCTGCCCCATCCGCTCCATAAACTTGTCCGCCGCATCTTGATCAGCGAAAGTGAGCTCGGCTGTCGCATCAAAATCAAAGTCTGACTGTTCGCCTCTCACGACGATCGCGGGGATGAGTGCATTGCGTCCGGGGCCATCTCCGGTCGGAGTATTGACGGTTGTGCGTGCCAGGTATGTTCTTCGATGCGAGAGAGGAAATGTATCTCCCGCCAGAGATTTGATGAGTTGTACGTGTTCTTCGTAGTGGGTTCTGAATTCTTCAAGGGACAGGCCCGGCTTGCGGGAGCTGAGAATAAGGGCTTTGATGGGCATCGTGGCTTGAGTTGATGATGAGAAATCTCTGGCGTGCTCGCTGCCGATGCTCTAACTATTATAACAGCCTTAGTCCTACGCTGTCAGCTTGACAGAAAAAGAAGCATTTTGCGCCCGGAGGAATAGACATGTCAGGGTTATAATAGTGCTATAGTGGACTAGTAGTTGGGAGTCTCAAATGGCCTTCTAATGCAGCTCTTGGCATCGGCCGAATGATTTATCATTGTATACATGCTTTCAAATCGTCTTCAGAATGGGTGTATATAGGTGGCCATATCTTCTTCCCAAGGGCTTCTCCTCCTACACTTACAACTACAGTTGCACTCCAAACACCATGGGCCAGCCAAAAGTTACTCCTCTCCCATCCAACATCGACCTAACCGGCAAAACCGCCATGATCACAGGCGCAACTGCAGGACTCGGTCTCGAAACCGCCCGCCAACTCCTGACCCTCAAACTCTCCACCCTGATCATCGCGGTCCGGAACGTATCCAAGGGCGAATCATGCGCTCGCGGCCTTCTCTCCGACCCAAACATCCATTCCGTCAATCCCAACGCCACAATCAACATCCTCGAAGTCGACATGGAATCCTACGCGAGCATCCAGAGCTTCGCTCATAGAGTCCGAGAGACTATCCCTGTGCTTGATTATCTAGTTCTGAACGCGGGTATAATCCGCTTCGAGTTTAAGAAGACCATCGACGGCCACGAACAGAACATGCAGGTCAATTACTACGCCAACGCCCTTCTCCTTGCCGAGCTCCTCCCCTACCTAACCACCTGTGCGGAGCGTAGATCTTCCCCAGTCCGAATCACCTGGCTGGGGAGCAGAATGTACTACAGATCCCACACGTTGAACAACGCGCACGTCTTAAACCCCGCAGTCTCGGTTCTTTCGTACATGGACAGCCTAGCAAGCTGGAACTCATTTCGTCGGTACAACGACACGAAGCTCCTCGCTGCCATGTTTGTGTATGAGCTTGCTCCCCGACTCGACGCGAGCAAGGTATTGTTGAATATTGTTTGTCCGGGGATGGTGCATACGGGGTTGAGTGATCACGGACCTTGGTATCTGACTTTGATTGCTGGGGTCATGAAGGCGATGAATGCGCGAACTATTGAGGTCGGGGGGTCGTTGATTGTTAACGCCATTGTTGTTGCTGGCGGGCAGAGCCATGGGGCCTTGTTGGGGGATAAGGAGATTGTCGAGTAAGCTCTCACTTTGCATCGATGTTGTCTGGCCAAATGTACGGAGCTAACATTCTACGATTAGGCCGACAGAGTTCATGAAGTCGGACAAAGGCCAGGAGTTGCAGAAAAGGCTCTGGAACGAGACGGTTGAAGAGATTCGGAAGTATATGGCGGTCCCGGAGGTTTTCGTAGAACAGGCCTAGTTTATTATCTTTGTGGTCCTATGCTACTTGTTCATTTCGTTTGGTTGCTTCCATCTCGAATTCCTGACGGATTTACATCCAGAGTAGCTCGCTTATTTATAGAATTATAATACGTATCGCTATTTCTCACCAGATGCACTCAAACATAGTCTACCCTGATACTTCGAACAACCGCTTCAACCTTGCCTGTGCCGAGGTGAGCACCTTCCCCCCATTCGCAATATCTCTATCCCATCGATCGAAAGCAGCGCGGAGGCAAGCTTCACACGCCCTTGTATCCGGGGCTTGTGGATACCGTCGCAAATACGTGACGAGGAGAAGGGTACAGTGAGTAGGCATCGCACATCTGTCCAGATACCATCTGTACGGATGGTACTCTGGATCCGTGGCGAGGATGATGTAGATTGATAGGTATTGGACGGAGAGTTCAGATGCTCTAGACATTGCTTTGAGAGTTAGCTACCCACAGAAACTGTGGCAGTACGATAAGGGTGTACGTACCGTGACCACTCGGCCTCTATTTCAGGGCCTTGATCTGCGTTCGCATCCAGAGTGAGGGTTTGCAATATGATGAAAGGCTCCAGTCGTGACATGGTTAGGATGCTTTGAGCCCATTGTCGAAAGGCTGAGGGCAGATTGTCGACAGCTTCCTCTTCTCCTGAACGGTATTCTGGAATGGCCTCAATTGTAGAACGTATTTTATCAGATATATCTCGGGCCTGTGTGAGGTACTCTGCATAACGGAATTCCGATATAAAGTGTGCACCTTGCATATGACTCAAGAAAGATTGTTCTAAGCCCACAACCTCACTGCGCACAAGAAGGAGCCGAGATATGAAGCCTTCACCTCCAAGCTCTGCAGCAGAGGATGCTGGTGAGGTACTACCATTAGGGGACGCTACTCCGGAGGAGAGTGGAAGGCCGGTAGAGACGGAGTACTGTACATCGAGCCAAACTATGTGCTGCCATATATGTTTGTGTTGCCACGCCTTGAGATTGGAGGCAGTGACATGCTGGTGTAGTCCCAACCTCTGCGCGAGACATGATATGCGGCTCACGAAAAGTCCATTACTCGGCGAGTCGAGTTGCCTTCCCATGAATGGGTCGGCTATTAGTTCCGCGATGATCGTACTTGTAGTCGGGTGCTCTAGGTGGTCGCATGCAGATAAACTCTTCACAAGCGAAGACCTAAAGTCATTCATAAGAGCCTCTTTATCGTTTCTCGCCAGGTACGGCTGCTCCCAGATGGACTCGGGCGCAGCTGATGCTCCTGCGAATAGAACAGCAACCAACACGCAGTTTCCGGTGATGTCTTCTAACAGCGTAGGTGGAATAATGGCGGACTGGGTCTTCTCACTACACCACTTCCAGAAATCAGCGTACCATCTCTGAAAATCTTGTCTATCAATCATTGGATATATTGAGTAGATGGAGTCGAAGAACACCTCAACGAGGGCGTCGCAGATGCCCTTGTCCGGAAGTGATTTCAACACAGACGCCTGGGCCAGGAAGTCGATATGTGGAGGCAGGAGGCTCTCTTCGTTGTCACCAACAGACGCGTCTAGAATGCTACTCTGTATTTTATCAGAACATTGCGATACATCCATGTTACTTACACTCACAGGGCCAAAGAGCGTACCGCTGAACTTCCTTGTCCGAGGATGGTTCCTGGCCTCAGTGGCAGGAACGCTCGCAGGCTGGTAAACACACTCCCTCCCCGACTTCTTGCAGTTGGCACATTCTGGCCGCTCCCGACCACACCGGACTTTTCGATCACGGCAGACGAGACAATTGAATGTAGGTCGAGGTCTTTTGATGGAGCGTTGGTTCGAATCGGGCATCTTGCATCGGCTGCGGGATGGAATGGAGGTTGTTCACGAAGGATCTGAAGCTGACTCGTACACCCAGATGCCAAGGCATGCGCTCATTGGTTCGAGTCTTTGTATCTTTGTGGAGTTTCAGGCAAGGAAATTGTACAAAGCCCTGGTACTTCATTGTTCGATCTTGATCTTTACTATCTCATGTATATATATAATGAACAGATCGCTGGCGTAACGAGAAAGTCTTAATCTATACCATACCAGGATTACATCCAAGATGGCTCCCGAATGCTCACCCCCAATCAAGCGCTTCCTCACAAAGGTCGCCGAAAAGGTAAAAGCAAAGAAAACCCGCAAGCCCGCACCCCCCCCCCCCATGGGACTGAAGGAAGCACACCGATCTACAATCTACCAAACGAAGTCCTATATCAGATCGCCGAGCATTGCGACAAGAGCTCTCTCGCTCGACTTTCCAAGACTAGTCAATTCTTCAATGTCCTGTTCACCAAACCCCTGTACAGAAACTACGCAGACGGATTCATTCTGGAGTGGGCCGCGTGCCGTCGGAAACTGCTCGATGTGACACTGGTGTTTGAAAATCGGAGTACGATTGGCGACTGTCATTTTCGACGGGCGTTGGCGAGCTGCTGTGACGATCCGTCCGAGGCGATCTTTGGTCTCATACTTAAGAACACTCCCAATGTTGACTATGATACTGTCTTTAGGTGCCTGCTCACCGCAACCATGAATGGCTCTCCCGCGATTGTTCGCACAATTCGTCAGAACCAGCAGGTTCTCGAGTCAGGCTGGGCGAAGCACTTTGCACGAGTAGCCCTGTGGGATGCGGCTCGGCTCAACCAACCCGTCATCGTGAAGAGACTGCTAAAGGTATTCCCCGACATTCCAGTTGACTGCGCTATGCATTTGGCACTGGAGAGACAGAATAACAACGTTGTCAAGATTCTAGCGAAGAACGCCCGAGAGCAGGGGAAACGGTTTTTCGTTTGGGAACTGCTCAAACACAGGTTACAATTCGTTGACCAGACAGCGCTGGAGCTACAAAGGTCAGAGGAAGAGGAGCAACTGTACGATGCAGCTGCCAATGGAAATATTCAAGAATGCGCGAGCTTATTGCAGAAGGCGTCCCGATTCCCGAAGAGGGTCAACAAGGCCATAGCCCGATGTGGCATGCAATTACTATGGGACATCCCCAGATTATAGACATTTTGCTGCAGAATAATGCACCGCTTTGGCTGATTGGCAGGCAATATGCGCATATCACGTTTGCTGGATCGACGTTGGACTTAGTTTGTTTGGCTGCTAGAACTAACTGGCGGGAAAGTGTCAGGAAGCTTGTGACAGCTGGGATTCCTTACTTCAATTTCCAGGCGTGCGAGATCGCTATCCGCAACACGAGTCTTCCTGTTCTACAAGCGTTGAATGCTGATGTTAAAGCTACAGATCGTGATGGGAATACTCTGCTACACGTTTGTGCCAGGCTACCGCCGGCAAACAGGGAGCTTGGGCATCTTATTAGTCTGGGTTCGTCGGGGAAGGCAAGAAATGTTCATGGGAAGACGGCTTATCAGGTAGCAGCTTCTCAACATCAAGCTGTCCTTTCTCAGCTCAATTGAGAGGCATGTTGTCACGGACCACGCTGCGTAGACCCCGCGTGGTCCGTGACAACATGCCTCCTTAACAGAGGCCTCGAGCTAGCTAGGGATCTTATGTACATAGAAAGGAACTAGGAAAGAAAAAATCCATGCGGAGGTGGCTTATCTGGGTGCTTTTCGTGGTACTTGAGTACCTTATCGCGTGCGTTCTTAAAGTCTTGCCATGGTTGCCACGACGGATTCGAATTCCAGTCGTCCCACGCACCTTCGTAGAGCGCGCGGTACTGCGGGCCGAAGCGCGTGTCGCGGTAGTCAACGACTTCCTGTACGATCCATTCCTCGTGCGGATCCGATTCGCCGATGTCGTGGATGATCACGGGGGGTTCGGGGTCTTCGTGTTGACCGGGGTAGGGATCATCGGATGCGAGGTGTAGTTTCCACGGGTGAAAGACTGGTGTGACACCCGCAGCTTCCATGTGTGGTGGGAGGGCGACTTCGTAGGCTTTATGGTCGATAATACGCGTGATAGGCCATAGGCCAAGGTTCTTCGGGGCGAGCGACTGGCTTTCACGCTGGAGCTTGAAATGGCGTGCGTCAACGAATACGCGGTCCCCGATTCGGTACGCCGGGTGAGGCTGGCGGTGGTGATTCGCGTGGCGTGCATAGGATTCCTGGGCCCATAGAAGCTCGGTGCGGAGGTGGTTATTAATCTCCTCGGTCCGTTCTATTAGTTTGTCGGCCGGAAGCATCTGCGGGTGCGTAGGCGTCTCGAAGGTACCGGGTGATTCAACTCCAGAACGGGGGTGGTATGCGTGGTTCGCGAAGCAAGGCGTTATCCCGGTAGATTCGTTTACATGGTTGTTGGCCGCGAATTGGGCATCTGGCAAGAATGTCGCCCAATCATCTTGCGAGGAGTTAATATAGGATCGGAGCATGTTTTTACATGCTTTAATCACGATTTCTGACTGGCCGTCTGTCTCTGGGTGGTGCGCGGTAGATAGTTTTAATCGAATTTGATAACGCTGGCAGTAGCGTCGCCAAATATAGCTCGTAAAGGCACTTCCGCGGTCCGAAACGATACTACGGGGGAGGCCGTATTCACAGAATACGCGGCGGTGCATGGTTTCCACGATCTCGTCGACTTCCTTGGTCTATAAAGGTTCGAAAATCCGTTGTTTTGTCAATCGATCCACAACCACTAAAGCGTGGCGGTACGTACGCCTGTTTAGTGTTGATGGCGGGAGGTCTTCCATCAGGTCCATCGAAATGTCGAGCCATTTCCGGTTCGGGGTTGGGAGTGGGCGTAAGAGGCCTTGTTTCTGGACGTTCCGTACCTTCGAGCGCTTGCACGAGGCGCAGAAATCACTGTATCGAATGCAATCCGCCTTTATCGCAGGTCAGAAGTAGTTTTGAATGAGACTGCGGTACAAGTCCTTCGGTCCGGGGTGGCCTGCGGTACGTGGTTTGTGGTGAAGGTGCAAAAGTCGAAGCCGGAGCGCGTGGTGTTCAGGGATAAATAGGCGGTTATTAACCCAAATTCGATTATCACGTACGGCGACTTGAGCCATCGAGACCTTGAATCCTTGATTAAGTATGGTACGAGGCAGCTTTCGAAGACTGTTAGCCACTGCCTTTCTAATCAGTTCCACCAGTTTATTCTCCTGGTACGCCTCCTCCATTAACGTCTCCAGGGCTACTTCATCCCCGGGAGGTTCCTTTTCCAGGGTTGGGTCAAGCCCGAAAGGATCTTCCTCCGGGGGTTGAAGAGCCGGGGGGTTAAATCCTTCGGCGGTCCCCAGGTCCTCCGGGGGTTCGCTGAGCTCTGAATCAGTTTCTGGATCATAGAGGTTTTCCGTGGTCAGGTCTGGGGGATCCTGAAGCCCGGGAGGAGTCAGTTCTAGGGGTTGGCTAAGCCTGGGAGGAGTTGTTTCCGGGGGATAGCCAAGCCCGGGAGAATCTGACTCAGGGATTGGTTCCGGGGGTTGAGCAAGCCGGGGATGATCTGGCTCGGGGGGTGGAGGAAGCCGGGGGAGGATCTGGCGCGGGGGTGGTCGTCCCCGGGGAAGGTGGTTGGTTCGGTTGGTTGGAGAATCGCTCGGGCACGGGAGCGGGTGGTGACGGCAAGGGATTTGGGGATCGGAATCGATTCGTCTAGGTTGTCGCGTGGGAGCATGGTTTGAAGCATGTGTTGTTGGCGTTCATCATTAGCGTCGTGCGGAAGGTCTTGGGAATGGCGAGTTAGGATATCAGGCCTCGCGCCTTCCTTCCCAGGACGGTACATGATCTTGAAGTTGAATTCAGATAGGAACTCTGCCCAACGGGCTTGGCGATGGTTGAGTTGCTTCGTGGTCATGAAGTGTTCTAGGTTCCGGTGGTCAGAAAACACCTTAACAGGGTTCTCGGGGGCAACGCTCGTGAGTTCAGGGCGCCAGGTCTTGAAAGCTCGGATGATTGCGAGGAGTTCCTTGTCGTAGATCATGTAGTTAGTCTCCGCGGGGTTCATTTTCTTTGAGAAGAAGGCGACGGGCCGTAGGATATCGCCATGCTTTTGGGAGAGCACGCCGGCGACGACGTAGTCGGAGGCATCGGTTTCGACCCATGTTTCCTTCTCGGGATCGAAGTGGGCGAGCAGCGGGGCGGTGCGGAAGGCCTCCTTTATGTGTTAAAATGCCTTTTCACAGTCTTCGGACCATTGGAACGGTTGGTATCGGACCTTTTCTTGCCAGATTACGTGAGATAGGTCTTGCTTCCCTTCATCATTTTGTTAAGAAGGAACGTCGCGCCCGAGAAGTTGTTAATAAAGCGGTGGTAGAAGCCCGCGAATCCGATAAATACTTGAACATCTTTGATCGTCTGTGGCGTGGCCCAGTTCTGGATAGCTTCCACCTTCTCCGGATCCATGGTGATTCCTTCGGTGTGATGATCAGGCCGAGGTATTTCACGCGGTCAACGCTAAACTCGCATTTGTTGATATCAATATGGAGGCCGCGCTCAAGCAGGCAACAGAGGACTTTAAGCACGTGGTTAGTATGGTCTTCAGGGTTCTCGCTGTACACAAGCACGTTGTCTAGGTATGCGGTGCAGAAAAGGTCGAGATAATCAAGGATCGAGTTGTTGATATAACTTTGAAAGGTTCCGGGGGCATTACACAAGCCAAAGGGCATGACAAGGTACTCAAACTGACCGTACCGGGTGTTAAACGCGGTAAGCTATTCTTTTCCCTCCTTCATGTGGATTCGGTTGAATGCGGAGATAATGTTGAGCTTTGTGAAACGCTTGGTTTTTGACATGCGGCTAAGTGTATCAGTGTTTAACGGGATTGGGTATCGGTGCTTAACGGTGATCTCGTTTAACGCGCGGTAGTCGATACAGACTCGAAGGCCTCCACTCGGCTTGCGAACCACTAGAACTGGTGCGGCGGTGGCAGAGGAGCTCTGGTGGATGAAGCCTTTGCCCAGGTTTTCGTCGATATACTTCTTAATCACCTCGCATTCTTGGAGGTTTGTCGGACGGTAGTTTCGAGCGAACGGGAGCTGCGTGCCTTCGAGTAGTTGGATGTCGTGGTCTTCAGAACGATATGGGGGTAGGATATTGGCTTCCTCCTTTATAAAAACCTGAATAACGCTGTGGTATTCCTTTGGAACACGCTTTTTTAGTTGTTCGAGGGTGTATGACGGGCCGCCGCTCATGAATTTGTTGTAATCGCTTGACTGAACGGCTCCGGTAGTGGTAGAACAAAGGTATTTCTCGTTGGTTCGTGGGGTTATCATGAATCTGTGGTGATCGGGGCGGCGTGCAAGGGCAAAGAAGGCGCGGGCACTAACAAATTTGATATCGGCGTGGTCTGGGGGGTCGTTTTTCCGTTTAGAACTAATGGCGTGCGCCATAAACGGACGGGCGTGGGATAGACATCCCTTTTCAAAATAAGTAACGGAATTGAATGTAACCGTACGGTCAATCCAATCGATATGGGGGTTGTGGTCACGTAACCACATGTCTCCAAGGATCAATTTGTACTGGGGAAGGGGTGGGGAAGGGGTGCGAGGTAGCAAAGGCATTGTTCGACGTGTTCCCCAATTTGAACGGGAACTAAGGCGGCTTTCGTGAGCGTGTGGTAGGGAGTTCGATCGGCAAGGTATAAGGGAATTGGGGAAGCAAGGTTAAACGTGGTAAGGGAGTGCGTTCGAGCAAAAACAGGATTGACAAGGTCAACTTCGCTTCTATTATTAATAAGCCTTTTGATTTTCTTCTCGTTTACATGTAAAAACAGGGCTAGATGAGAGCCCTTTTGAAGGGAAGCCTCCGCGTCAGGTTGAGCTGTGACGGAAGAAAGGAAATAAAACGGTCGATCTAGTTCTCGCTCACTATGTCCTTGACAACGACTTTTATCAAGGACCTTTAGTTTTCCGCATCGGAGAGGTCGGCTTTGGTGGATTCCACGGTGATCTCGTTCAATGAACGGCCTCGCTGGGCGTGCTTGGGGCAGCACGAATCGCTCGCACGGTGCGCGGAGCCACGGCATGCCCAGCATCTGCCCTGCTTCACTAAAGAAGCTTTGTCTTTGTCCGTGAGCCGTTTCGGGGCAGTTTCCGGGTCAAACCAGGCCCTAACCCAGCCCGGGGGCTTCGTGGCTGTAGGGGGGAATCGGTTCAGGGTCCCCGGGGTTCCCGGGGTTGCTGGGGCTTTGGTACCCCCGGAGTTCTTGGGCTTCTGGGGGTTAGAGCCACCGGAGGCTTTCTCAGGCTTCTGGTTCTGGGGGTGGTGGAAGAAGGTCTCTGCACGACTGATTTCAATGCGACGGGCGTCGTCGAGGGGGTCTTGCATGGTGTGATGCTCTTTAATAAAGAGTGAGGAAGCAAGCCCGGGGTTCAGGGTGGTTTTGAACTCTAGGATCCGCTCCGCCTCGGGTGTATCCGCCTTTTCCCAAAGGTTCAAGAGTTGGTGGAAGTACTCGGTAACTTTCTCGCCTTTCTTTTATGCGATGGACTGGAGTTCACGGTTCGCGGCATCTGCCTGGAGGTGTACACCCATGTAATGCTCGATGTCTTCCATCAGATCCTCGAAGGTCTTTTGGCGATCTTGGAAGACAAGGTTCTGCATGACAGAGAAGATCGGTTCTTTCATGTGCGTGAGAGCGTAGCGGATCTTTGCCTTATCCGTAAGGTATAACGGGGCGTCCGTTTCGAGTGCGCAGTCAATGGCGTACCGCCACAGGAGGTATTCGTTCGGGGAATCACCTCGAAGGGGTCGTTCGGTGGATCAGCTCGACGACGCCATGAGGCTGCGAGGGAGAGGTTCGACATGTTGGTTTCGATGGTTTCGACCGTTTCACGGGGGTCCCGGGGGTTTGATTCAGCGTTCAGAGGAGCGGTTTCAACGTTTGAAGGGACAGGGGTCTTAAACGCGGAGCGGAGACGAGTTGGGTAGGGAGCGTGGGTCTCGAAGGCGTTGTTCAGGGAGTCGCGTGCAGTATTAAAAGGATCACGACGGCGAGGTTCAGTTGACCCAACAGAAGGAATCAGGCGTTCTTGGTAAAGTTGCCTTGCGAGTTGCTCTGTTAAGGGTGTTGGGATATGCGTGGTGTAGGTAGGCAAATTCTGCCCCGCCTCCGTGCAAACGGGCACTTCTTGCACCTTCGGAGCGGGTTGTTGAGCAGGAACAGCCTGGGATTCCTGGGGATTCTCGGTAGGGAGTTTGAAGTGGGCTAAATCTTCTTCCATGGCTTCCATCTTGCGTGTGGCATCTCCCACGCGCACCTTGTACGTGTCGCCACGCTTCGTGGCCTGGTATAGTTGACGCTCCGCCTCCTCCGCTCGAGCACGCAGGCGGGCGAGTTCATCGGTCTGTGAGAATAATCCAAACCGTATAGGGAAGGAACTAGGCTGCGTGGGGCCTGGCTGGAGCGATGTAAGACTAGTCTGCGGTGTTGCAAGCGGGCGTGTAGTCGGGGGAAGTGCGGGAATCGACGGTTCTGCGAGTTCAATCGCTTGAGGTGGCGGAGGATGCGTGATCTGCTTGGGTTCACCAAGCTCGATCGAAGGATCTCGTAGAGGTTAAGGGACAGGTTCTGAGGCTTCTGATTCGATAACTGGTTCAAGTTCGGAATCCAAACGGATTGAGGAACGACTACGGGTGTTCCTGGCGGGTCTAGAGGGAGGTTCGGCAGCGTAGGCGCTGATACGCGAGTTATGCCTCTTGCGAGGACGCTCGGGTTCCATGGCGGAAGCTTATTTCGATAAAACGCGCGATGAATAGTTAGAATCGATGGAATTCGGTGACGCTAGGGGTCGTATAGTGGGTCAGCGGCAGGGATCTTGGGCAGGGGTACGGTAGCAATGGTTCTGAAGGTTCTAAAGGATCCGTGGGGGTCTAAAGAGATGAAAACGACGATTCTTATTAACGAAAGGACCAAAACAGGGAAGGAATACAGTCGATTCGAAAGAATAAGAAGCGTGAAGAGGAAAAAAAGGAATCTGTTGGTACCTCATCTGTATATACAGATGAGGCACCAATGCGTCACGTCACCACGCGGAGTCTACGCAGCGTGGTCCGTGACATCGTGTAAGCGGTCAAGTAGCCTTGTTGCTACGAGTCGCTGAGCGTCAGCCCGATCCTTGGCTAGATTTGTTACCACCCCCATTGATTAGGGCTCAGCAGCGCTGGGCGGTCGAAGGGGGGCCGAAAGGTGAGCAGGCATAGGAACCAGTTGGCAGAATAAGAACACTTGTATGTGGTTTAAAGACGACAGAATCTAGGCATAGTCAACCCCGGGAGTCGCTAAGCCTTAGGGGCTGGGGGTCCCTAAAGGGAGATTGGCTTAGGGGCCGATAGACCCCAAAGAGAAGGGGTGCGAGAGCAGTGCGCAGCTGGTCAAACTGGGAGCCAGTTGGCCAGGGGAAGGGACTTGGA